>NC_135885.1:115284809-115502049 GCF_964194155.1 Cetorhinus maximus
TGCAATTCTCTTTCTGCTTTGGTAATTAAAATATGTACAAAAAATGTGGAAATGAATTATTATATCAAATTTACAGCATTTGCTTCAGACTAGTAGTTCAGAGATTTTAACAATTCATGCACTGTACTATAATTCAATCTCAAGTATGCTTAGAAAACAGCCAAAGGAAGAGAATATCTGTCTGGAACATCTTTTGAAATAAATCAATTGAAATGGCCCACAGAGTGTTGAATGAATACAAACATTTAATCTATGCACCAGACTGGCAGGTATTTCTATAGTGAATCCCTCTGTTCTAAATTAGACTTTTAGTCATGCTGGATTTGACATCATGAAAGAACTAACTGGTAGCTGTAACTCTAAAAATATTTAGCTCCAAGAAAACTTGCCAAAACTTAATTGAGGAGGATGGGCAAGTTGTGGTGGAAAGATAGAAAAAGAACAAGGAGACAGAAAGACAGAAAAAAAGGCAGAACAAATTCCTGAGTTTGTATAGTAACTTTCACAGCTTCTTCGAATAGTGATGTGATGTTTTAACCCATCTGACAGAGCAGTTGGAACCTTGGACAGGCAGCTCAGCTAATTATTTTAGTTGGTATTTAAATGGCCTTAATAGGCCTTTGACAGTTCGGCGGGTGCGCAGCCGACTCTGATGCACGCCCGCCGAGCCGAAGACCTGAATGACTCGCGGCGATGTCGGGACACATGCCCGACATCACCGTGCGTCATTTTACGCATCGGCGGGTGGGGCCTGCCCCCACTTGCCAACCCGAAGATTCTGGCCTTGCAGTGCATTTACACATTCCCAAATGAACAAAAAATAAATTTGTCTCAAACTTGCTGATGGTTTGAAAAGTTGATGCAGCCTCTATCTTGCAATCTAACTTCCTACTTAGAAATCAGTTTAAAGCCTTTCCATACCTTGATATCTCAATATTCTGGAGATAGCAGCCCCACACATCATGATGCACTGTGAAACCTTGAATCTGAACTATTACAAAGAAACATAGAAACAAAAAAAATAGGAGCAGGAGTCGGTCATTCCGCCCTTAGAACCTGCTCCGCTATTCAATATGATCATCATGGCTGATCCTCGATCTCAAGACCACACTCCAACTCTCTCCCCATACCCCTTGATGCCTTGAAATCTAACCATTTCGTTCTTAAATATATTCAATGACTTGGCATCCAACGCCTTCTGTGGGAGGGAATTCCACAGATTCACCACTCTCTGAGTGAAGATATTACTCATCATCTCAGTCCTAAATGGTTTATCCCATATCCTGAGACTGTGATCCCTTGTTCTAGACGCTCCAGACAGAGGAAACATCACCTCTGCATCAAATCTGTCCAGCCCTGTCAGAATTTTATACGTTTCAATGAGATCCCCTCTCATTCTTCTAAACTCCACTGAATACAGGCTTTGTCAACCCAATCTCTCCTCATACAACAATCCTGCCACCCCAGGAATCACTCTGGTGAACCTTCGCTGCATTCCCTTCATGGCAAGTATACCCTTTCTTAGGTAAGGACACCAAAACTGCACACAAAACTCCAGGTGTGGTCTCACCAAGGCCCTGTATAGCTGCAGTAAGACATCCTTGCTCATGTACTCAAATCCTCTTGCAGTGAAGGCCAACATACCATTTGCCTTTCTAACTGCTTGCTGCACTTGCATGCTGTCTTTCAGTGACTGATGTAAAAGGACACCCAGGTCCCTTTGGCATCAACATTTTCCAATCTATCACCACTTAATTAACACTCTGCCATTCTGTTCTTCCAACAAAGTGGGTAGCTTCACACTTATCCACATTATGCTGCATCTGCCATGAATTTGCCCACTCACTCAACTGGTCTAACTCACCATGAAGCCTCTTAACATCCTTCTCAGCACTCATAATCTCACCAAGTTTTGTATCATCAGCAAACTTGGAAATATTACATTTGGTTCCCTCATCCAAGGTTGGATTTTTCCGGCCCCGTTGGTGTCAGGCTTCATGGTGAGCAGGGGAGGGTGGGACATTATGGTGAGAAATACAAAAATCTGTTTCACACTGGCATGAAAGCACAGTGGTACATCCAATGGTGTCTGCAGAACGCGAAACCCGCTGGAGGCCAGGGAGAACCCAATTTGCATCCCGCTAATGCAATGCAATGTAAGGCCCGGCCAGAATCGTCCCCCCACGCCAGATTTACCGTTACGCCAGCAGGAAAACATGTGGGCCCAGAATACATCTGGGCAAGTGTGCCATGCAGAAGTTGGGACTTACCGTTACAGCCTTGCTCAGATCGTGGACATCTGAGGAGCAGAAAATGCTAGAGCGCTGCAGCTACCAGACCCTGAAGGAACATGTGCATCACATACTGGGTGGATTCTCATGGACATGGCTCCACCACAAAGCAGCTCATGGAAGGTGGTGAGTCTCCGTTGATGACTTGGGTCTGTCTCAGAGGGGGTGAGGAGTTCAGAGGGGGGAAGGAGTTTGGAGGAGGGGGAAGATGTGCAGGGAGGGCGAAGGTGTCTGGGGAAGGAGAGAGTTTGGAGGGGGGGGAAGGTGTCCGAGTGGGGGAAGGAGTAAGGGTGGAGGAGGGAGTAAGGGGTGGGGTATGTCCAGGTGAATGTGCAAGGGAGGGGTTTGTGGAGTCAAAAACTCCATCCTGGGGAGCTACCTGAGGGTGGGCCTGGTAGGAGAGAATGGTGAGTATGAGAGGGGACAGAGGGAGCTGCAAGGTTGGGAGGGTGAGGGTGTGGTGGTAGCGGTAGAAGGAACATCGATGGCAGTTGGTGGGGACTTGGAAGCAAACACAGACCTTGGGGTGGGAAGGGGGAAGTCGAGGAGGTCAATGTGGATGGGGGTGGGAATCTCAGGGAATTAGGGAATGTGCACGTTCACCTGGACATCCTGGAAAGAAAAGGGTTTGGGTTGGTAGGTGACAATGAGGAGGTGGAAGGTGATGCTGGGGTGGGTGTCAACAGTGATGGGGGAAAGGATATGGTTCACTGGGGGAGGGGAAAGTACGGGGTAGGTGATCAGTGGGTGGGCGGAGATGCAGGTCAGTTCAGATGGACAACTGAAAGAGAACCCCAGCAGGCAGCATTGAAAATGCACAGGTCAGTGAGATGAGTGTGCTGGATGAAGCTCCGCGTGCATGGGAGAGTGCTTGCATGAGGCTCCGAAAGGCCCTGCCACACTCGCACTTCTCTCTCCGGAATCAGTCATGGTCTTACTGTATGCAGCTGAATTGCTAGTGGAGGGGGAATGCAGTGGAAGGGCTCGCGAAGCCTGTCAATGAAGCTGAAAGACAACATTACACATTATTCAGTGAAAGTGAATATATTTTCAGATTATAAAGTGACAAAATGTGTTCACCCGTGCCAACATGTGATCAGAATTTCTTAAACTTTTCTCGGCCTACCACCTCTTCCAGGAGCTGCCCTCACATCCGCAGTAGGGGTAGAGACAGCCTGTGCAATAGTTGGCCCTGTTGCCCCTGATGACATCGGTATGTGGCCTCTGCAGAGCTGTGGCCTTGGGGGCCCGGCTTCTTTTGCTGTCCTCCTGTGAGCCAACTGCTCCCTTTGCGGTGACAAAGGACGAAGTTGAGGGGGTCACAGGCAAAGGGGAGTCAGAGGCAGCGGACAGCCTCTGAGATTCCTGAGTGGATGATCAAGGGGTGTCAAGCTGCCGCTCCTCTCCCTTAGGTGCCTGAGGGCCCTGGCCTGACTCCTCGAGGGGCATCGAGGTGTCCTGTTTCCCTCTCGCGTTGCCACTGCAGGAACTCACCCATGGCTACCGCAATAGAGTGCAGATGTGCATGCGTTCTGCTGGACCAGGGTCTCCATCCTTCTCATGGAGACCTTCATATGCCTAGATGTGGGCACCACTTCACCAGACAGCAGACAGGTGCACTCCTCCAACTCGCGTGCCATTCTGTTGAGAGCTTCCAATAGCTCTGCGTGATGTCCCCCCAACTTCTGCTGACTCTCTACAATGAGTTGGAAGGCCAAACCCAGAGGCTCATCATCTGACTTGGACCTCACTGAGGCCTCATCCCCAGCAGTCCTCTGAGTGCCAGGGAGCTCAACTGAACCAGCCTCCTCCTGCTGTCCATGCAGCGACCATCAGATTGTGATTCTGAGCCTGCTCTAGATCTAGGTCCCACCTAAGTGTGCGTCTCTGCGCTGGTGGAGGGTGTGGGTAAGCGCTGCGACAAGTCCTCCAGGCTGCTTACTTCAGCTGTTCAACAGAGGAGGTGTCCTCTTGGTTAAAGATGAGGATGTGGATGAAGCTGAGGGACTGGCTGAGGGCATTGGTCGCTTGGCAGAACTCCCTGTGAACCAAAGTGGAGATGAAGTGAGTGCTTGGCAGCAGAGTCACAAGCACTCACAGTTGCGTTGAGCGATGGATGATGTGGTGCAGGGTCCTCACGTGAGTGTTTGCTGCCAACCTCATTGTCCTCCACGTCCTCACCAGTCAGTGCGATGACGCGCTCCTCAAAGTGAATGAGGGGCCTAATGTGGGCCACTCCGCCCCAAGTCTGGGACCTCTCCTTTCTGTTGTGAGCCAGCTTCTCCTGCAGGAAAATGGATGGAGAGTGTGAGCAGGATACATGGCACTGCATGGAATGTTTGTGTGGTGAGCAGAGCCATGGACGGGATAAGGATACGAGCTCCAGAGGATATGAGCTTGATGGGGATGTGTGGGTGCGTGAGAGAGTTAGTAATGTTGTCCCTTGAGGTGTGAGATCCCTGTGGATGTGAGATGGGTTTGGGAGTGTGCGAGTTGAGAGTGGTGAGGTGGTTGACTTACCCTGGCAGAACTGGATGGCTGACCTCCTCTGTGCTCCAGTGGCGCTGACTGCCACTGCCACCACTTCCCAGGCTGGATTGTTGACTTTGGTGGACCTCATGCGGCCTGAGCGGGGGTAGAGGACATCGAGGAGGCCTTCCACTACGTCCAACAGGGGAGCCAGATTAGCGTCACTAAATTTGGGGGCTGCCGTCTTCTTTGTTTGTGAGGCCAACTGTTGCCTATAGCAGTCCTGGTCTGTAGTCATGAAGTAATCACGCACTCTGGTGCGCTTTAAATATAGTGCCGGAGCGAGGAAGCGCTGATGTCATGGCGGGGCAGGCAAATCCGAGCCCACCCGCCAGCAATTCAGAGTGTTTCCCGTGAACGCCTTATTAGTAATTCAGGATGCACCAGGAATGGGACAATACAGCACAAAAACCCGCCATTGGGGCCAGCGGGCAAAATGGCTTTTTTCTCACCTGCAACCACACTTTGTGAAAAATCCTGGGGCAATTCCACCCGAAATCATTGATTATATATTGTGAAGAGCTGGGGCCCAAGCACTGATCCCTGCGGTACCCCACTAGTCACCACCTGCCACTCTGAAAAAAACTCATTTATTCCTACTCCTGCTTTCAGTCTGTTAACCAATTCTCAATCCATGTGAATATATTACCTCCAATCTATGTGCTTTAATTTTGCGTACTAACCTCTTATGTGGGACTTTATCAAAAGCTTTCTGAAAATCCAAATACACCACATCCACTGGTTCTCCCTCATCTATTCTGCTAGTTATATCCTCAAAAATCTCCAGTAGGTTTGTCGAACATGGTTTCCTTTTCATAAATCCATGGTGACTTTGTCTAATCGCAATGATATTTTCTAAGTGTCCTGTTATCACATCCTTTATAACAGATTCTAGCATTTTCCCTGCTACTGATGTTAGGCTAACCAATCTGTAATTCCCTGTTTTCATCCTCCCTCCTTTTTTTAAATAGTGGAGTTACATTTGCTACCCTCCAATCTGCCAGGACTGTTCTAGAATTTATAGAGTTTTGGAAGATCACAACCTTTATTTCCATGTCCACCTCCTTTGGTACCCTGGGATGTAGATTATCAGGCCTTGGGGATTTATCGGTTTTCAATCTCATTAATTTCTCCAGCACTATTTTTTTAGTAATACTAATTTCCTTCAATTCCTCCTTCTCACTAGACCCTTGATTCCCTAGCATTTCTGAGAAGCTATTTGTGTCTTTCTCCGTGAAGACAGAACTAAAGTAGTTGTTTAACTGTTCAGCCATTTTCTTGCTCTCTATTATAAATTCTCCCATTTCGGGACTGTAAGGGACCCACATTTGTCTTCACTCACCTTTTTCTTTTTACATGCTTATAGAAGCTTTTAAGGTCCACTTTTTGGTTCCTTGTATGTTGACTCTCATACTGTATGTTTCCCCTCTTAATCAATTTCTTGGTCCTCCTCTGCTGAATTCTAAACTGCTCCCAATCCTCAGGCTTGCTACTTTTACTAGCAACTTTATATGACTCGTCTTTCGATCTAATACTACCCTTAATTTCTTTTGTTAGCCATGGTTGGGCCACTTTTCCTGTTGTGTTTTTGTGCCAGAAAGGAATATGTAACTTTTGCAATGCATGTATTCGTTCCTTAAATTCTAGTCATTGCCTATCCAGCCATGCCTTTTAATGAAGTTGCCCAATCTATCTTAGCAAACTCACACCTCATGCCTTGATAGTTTCCTTTGTTTAGATTGAGGACCCTAGTTTCAGATTGGGCTACTTCATTTTCCATCCTAATGAAGAATTCTATCATGTTATGTTCCCTAAAGTACCCCACACAACAAGATTATTAATTAACCCCTTCTCATTGCAGAATACCAAAACTAGGATACCCTGTATCCCAGTTGGTTCCTCAATGTACCGGTCTAAAAAACCATCTCGTACAACACTCCAGGAATTCACCTCCCACAGTATTATTGCTAATTTGGTTTGCCCGGTCTACATAGATTAATGTCACCCATGTTTATTGCAGCACTCTTGTAACATGCATCTCTAATTTCCTGTTTAATGCTGTCCCCTACCTTACCATTACTGTTTGAAGACCTACCAACAACTCCCACTAATGTTTTCTGCCCCTTGTTGCTTCTTAGCTTACTGACAATAATGTGGGTAAAGCTGAACCTTGGTGAGACTTATGATTTCCCAATGCAATGGAAAACAGGACAGGGTGTATAAAAATTGACAACTAATTCACTACCACCCATTTTGCAATTCTTCTAAAGTCCAATTTTACCCCTTATGTTAACACTACCTCCTGCAATATGCTGTTTCAGTGTGACATTCCTATATATGGATTTGGAAACTATTTTGCAGCAAGGCCAATGTTGGCCTGCACGTGCACTTTTAAATTAGATGAGCATTGCAGTACTTACAATTACTCACTCACTTTTCCGGAACCGCTTCATCCAATTTAGGGTTGCAGGGAGTCAGAGCCCATCCCGACAGGCAATAGCCAGCAGGCAAGGTACGCCCAGTACAGGACGCCAGTACATCACAGGGCACACACTCACACACACCGAGGGGCAATTTACCATAGCCAATCTACCTAACCAGCACGTCTTTGGACAGTGGGAGGAAACCGCAGACACGGGGAGAACTAGCAAACTCCACAAAGACAGACACCTGAGATCAGGATCGAACCCAGGTCCCTGGAGCTGTGAGGCAGCAGCGCTAAACACTGCGCCACGCCCACTTACAACTATTATTTTTTTTAAATACGCAATTTCTGTAAATACTCAAAACCCTGAGAAGACACAAGTATAGGGCTAGCTGCAGTTGAGAAACCACAGAATTGTCCAGCACAGTTGGTGGTCTTATAGTCCATTATGTCTGTCTTGACTCTTTGCTTGGGCAATCCAAAATAAATCTGACTGTTCTGTTCACTCACCGCATTTCTAAATCTTCCTCTACTTCAAATATTTAACTAATTCTCCCTAAAAATATGCAATCGTCTCTGTCTCAACTATCCCATGGCAAAGTATTCACCCTCATATTGGTTCACTCCCTCACTGCTTTTCAGGCTCTGCATCCATTTATTCTTTCTGGCTTGTCCCAGTATGCAGTAAGAATGACTCAATGAGAGCCTACAGATTTTGGGAGAAAGGATTCATCTGAGGCTACAAGCAGATTTTGAGTGTGGATCTGGAGACCAATCGAGCCAGGGACACAGGCCATCTATGGAGTGATAAATGGGGGTACGTGCCATGGCCTTAGGACATCAATCAAAAGTAATGGCACTCACTCCGACTATTGTAGGGCATTTACTCCACCAGCTATAAACCACATCTCGTCATCTTTTCCCATCACACCCTCACATGCTGCATCCTCTCAACTGCCTCCCCTCTTCCATCCTCATATTTCTTTTCACTTTCGGAGAGCAGGCCTGGCAGCAAAAGTGACACCCACCCATATGTGGGCAGAAAAGTGTAAGTTAAATTACAATGAGCTAAAAACTAACCTTGATACTTACACAGAAGTGGATGGTGCAAGTTCAGGCAGGAAATAGCTGAAGAACAAGGTCGGAACGGTAGAGGTCCTTACGTGAATAATGATAAGACCTCATTAAAAGACTTTAGTTCAATTTCCCTAGGGGCAGCCTGACCGATGGGCAGGAGAGATCACCAGTAACACAAGGTTACAGCCAGTGACAATCAGGAGGTCGGAGAGTGAAAGAGAGCCTGCAATTGATGATATGGGGGGTGGGGTTATGGCGCGGGAGTGTAGGAAGAGATAGGAAAGATTGGCAATTGGGACTGGGGTGGTTAAACACTTCTCTGGGCAGTCACGGTGAGCACTCCTATTTCTCCTGGCCAGAAAGAGTGCTGGAAAAAGCACTTACCTTGAGGAGCCAGCAGCTCCCGTCTTCCTTTTAGTGCCAGTTTCCTCTGAGGACACATGCAGCAGCAGACAATTATAAATTGGGTTCCCAACTGCACTGTGGGCCCCGATTTAAATTTGTTAATTAAGGCCCAGTTAATGTCAGGTGTCATGGCGGGCGGGAGCGCGGGGGTTGGGGGGACACAATATGGCAAGAAGGCCAAAAATCTATTTCATGCCATCATGAATCCAGTTTGCAATCATCCGCTCCACCCGTCAATAATGGACTGCATTTCCCGCCGCCACATGTCCAGAACCTAATTTCAATACTTTAGCATCTTATTATCAGCCCTGCTCGCCAGAATCAGCGACGACTTCCGCCCACGTCAATGTGACTTCAGAACAGCATGCTTCATGATTGCCTTTAAAAGGCGTGCACCTGGCGACCTGAATTTCAAGGGAATTCAGAGGTGAGTGCACACAACCTTGAGCAGCGCTCGCGAGCATCGCCGTAGAACATCAAGGAAGGGGCAAGTCGCTTTTTTCCCAGCTAGATTTCAGTGCAGTGCCGGGGTAAGGGCTCCAGTGTGGGTCAGGCCACAGTGGTGGTGTTGAGAGCGGCGGGGGGGGGGGGGCAAGATTGGAGGGCAAGGCAGCACAGACTGAAGGAAGTATTCAAGCACATGCTGGAGAGGTGGGGGAAGCAGGGGGTGGTGAGGAAAGCATCCATGCACTTTGAAAAGCTTGTCAAAAGTGAGCATTCTTCCGCAGCTGAGACCGCTCAGCTGCAGCTCCAATTACATGCTTGGAGTCAGGCCTTTGACGCTTTCCTGTCCACTCAAGCAACGCAAAAACCTGAAAGTGCCATCAAATGCTCCAGAATTTTTCACCACTTAGGCGCAGCCTGCAAATTAATGTATGTTTTAGGGGCAGCAGAACAATTGGCCAACTGAGCAAGTTATACAATCCCCTTGCGAAAGGTGGTCATGGCGCAATCACTGGTGGAGGCGCTCACAGCCCCTTGCAGTGTCTTTATTAAAGTTTGGACCAGTATCCTTCATGGTTCATGCTAACAGCACAACTATGCAGTGCAGGTTAGGAGAATAATGCGCCTGAGCTGAGAGCACGGCATGCATTCCAGTGGCCCAAGTTGCCGCCCATCAATCCAGTGGAGTGAGGCAGAGGTGGGTAGGATTTCGGACAGCTAATGAGTGCACTACACACTGGCCAAGCAAGTGGTGGCCAGCACTCTCCTGCATGCGTGAAGGGGCCTTCAGATTCAACCAAGAGAGGTTCTTAGGACATCTATGCTTATCCACACATCTTTCCCTTTTTTCCTACAGGAGGAGAGCATCAGGATCATGGAGCCTGGTGATTTAGTGATATGACTCATGGCTCACAGGGAGCAGAGAAGAAGAAGGAGAGAGCGGCGGAAGCGCCTGGCTCGGCAAAGAGGGGAGCACCACCCACCAAAGAGGGGCAGCAGGGCCTGCTGCACACGCAACTGAAGATCCACAGTGGGCCGTCACTCTCAGGTGCCTTGCTAGACCCAGGGTCCATAGACGGCGCTTGTCAGTCCTGTAGATGACCGAAAACCAGTGTCGCTGAAGACTGCGCATGTCAAATGAACTGGTCAGTCACATATGCCAAGTGCTGCAGGATTTGATACCACAGGGACATGAAGGGCATCCACTGCCAGTGGCCATGAAAGTGACCACTGCACTCAATTTTTACGCCAGTGGCTCCTTTCAGGGCTGCACAGGTGACCTGTGTAGCTCTCACAAGCCTCCACACACAAGTGTATCCAGGAGGTCATGGACACCAACTTTACAAAGGCACAGAACTTTGTGCATTTCATCCAGGGTCAGGAAAGCCAGGAAGCAAGAGCGCTGGGATTTGCGGAGATCTCAGGTTTTCCAAAGGTGAAGGGACAACTGCACTCACGTGGCGCTTAGACCTCCCTGGAATCAAGCAGTCAGCTACGTCAACCACAGGGTTTCCTCTCGCTGAATGTTCAGCTGGTGTGCAACCACCACAAACGCATCTTACAGGTCTGCACATGATTCCCAGGGAGCGTCCATGACTCCTTTTCCTTCGCAGTTCTCAAATCCCTGATATCTTCCAGGGTCCAGAGAGGCTGCAGGGCTGGCTCCTCGGTACAAGGGCTACCCACAGAGGACATGACTGATGACGTCATGCAGCGGACTCAGGCTGCAACCGAGCGATGGTATAATGAGGCTCATGCCGCAACCCAGACTTAGGTGCAGCAAATAACAGGCATTTTGAAAATTAGGTTTCGGTGCCTCTATAGGTCCGGTGGGGCACTGCAATACAGTCCCCAGGAGTGTCGCGCATCAACGTCATTTGCTGCTTGCTCCAGAACCTGGCACTGCAACATGTGGAGGACCTGGCTAAGGAGGAGATGAAGGAGCTGCAGGTCTCCTCCGATAAAGAGGATGTCGAAGGGGATGAGGGTGATGAGGTTCTCGAAGGCAAGGTTACTGTGTGGCACTGGCCAAATAAGGCAGGCGCACTCAAGAGACCCTCATAGCCGCAAGATTCGTGGAGGATGATGATGAGATGCAGTGAGGACAGTCCTGACATCCTCACCTTGCATCTGCGAATTTTTGAATGCTGTGTGGCTGATGGCAGTGCACATACCCTCAGTGCTCAGGCTAATGTCATGGAGACGCAGCAGAGCACCTAATATTAGCTAGATTCCAGGAGGATGATGATGACATGCAGTGAAGACACTCCATGGATCTTCACATTGCCTATATGAATGTCTGATCCCTGTCTGGTTGAGGGTGGCTTGCTTGCACTCTGTGATCAGGGTCATATCAGCCGTGAAACATGCACCTGATCCATTTTCAGTCGTCAGCACCTGACCCTTTCAGGAGCACAGCATCACTGGTCACAGATGCTGAAGAGATGGGGGCCAGCCCCACCTTAAGAGGTGCTGAGAGCACACAGAGAGAATGACGGAACTCTGTGTTGCCTGCCCATGACATTCTGGCAGCAATGACAAACACCATTGAGGTGCAGGCATCACTAATGTGTCCAG
Organism: Cetorhinus maximus; assembly: GCF_964194155.1. NCBI lineage: Eukaryota > Metazoa > Chordata > Chondrichthyes > Lamniformes > Cetorhinidae > Cetorhinus > Cetorhinus maximus. The sequence continues at coordinate 115,296,558 of NC_135885.1, forward strand.
TTTATTTACAATAGTGAACATTAGGTACAATAGTGAATATTATGTACAGGTGATTAACACCATTGCCTAGGCTGTGCAACTACATCTTCTTAACCTTCCTAACTCTGCCACGACAAGAGAGGTGCTCCCTTGACATCCACAGCAGAGGTGGAGGCAGCCTGCTGACTGCTATGACCTTGGCGGGCGTCATCTGGAGGACTGAGACCCGGAGGGCCCCGGCCTGCTTTCCGGGATCTGCTGTGTGGCAGTGGCAACCTCCTCGTTCTGTGGAGGTGGAGCTTCTAGGGTCACAGGAATAGGGAATTTGGAAGGGCCAGACACACCCGGATTCATTTGGGTAGATGGCCCCGGGTGTGCACCTGCTGATCCTCCTCCCTATGAGTTCCCAAGGGGACCTGGCTGACTCCTTGAGGAGAAGGGGAAGATGGAGTGAGGCCAAGCTGCTGGAAGCCAACTATGGCATCAGCGATGGAGTTCAGCCTGCGCAGCTGTGCTGGGCCGATGTCCTGAACCAAGGTCTCCATGGCAGCCATCACCCTACCAGTGTTGACCTCGGTGCATAGGCATGCCAACCGCTATCATCCTGAGACTGAAAACAGATGGACTCCTCCATTGTGCCTTGCAGGAGGAGTGCAGTGGACATCCCTTCTTGATGTTCCCAAGCTTGCCTTTGCAGCTCCAGCAACTGAGGTATGACTGAGTCCAGAGGCTCCTCATCTGACTCGGGCTCAGCAGATTTCTGGTCTCCAGCAGGCTTCCGAGTGCCGGAAGCCTGGAAAGTCCCTGTCTCACCTGCTGTGGATCAGATAGTGCGATGTGCTCACTAGTTTGGGACCCTGAGGCTATTCTAGAACTAGGTCCCACTGGTGGAGGGTGTGGGTGAGCACTGTGACAGGTCTTCAGTTAAGGTGTCATCCGATTCTTCTTCCGAGATGTCTTCGGGGTTTGAGTTGAGGAACTGGCTCGTGGAACCCCTCGGCTGTTTCCCAAATGTGCCTGCGAAAGCATGGAGAGATAATTACTGCATTGCAGGGGACTGCGAAATAGGGGAACTCACTCACAGCATGGTTGTCCAATGGATGTTGCACTGCTGGATCCTCACTTGGTTGAGCACAGCGGGCCTCACCATCAGCACAGGAACAGTTCAGATCATCACTGGCCAGCTGGAGGACACGATTTTCAAAGTCTGTGAGGACCCTGATGTCAGGCATTCCTCCACCAGTCTGCAATCTCTCTCTTTTGTTGTGTGCCAGCTTGTTCTGCATGGATACAAATGGAGAGAGAGTAAGCAGGACATCTGCCAGACCATATGAGAAGGATGCATGACATGTGTGGGTGGTGAGAGGTGCCATGGGCGGGATGCAGACACGATCCACAGGGTAGATGAAGGTGTGTGCGAGAGAGTGAATGGTGATGTCCCTTGAACTGGCAGTGATTGAGATCCCTGTGGATGTGTGATGGGTTTGTGAGTGTGAGAGTTGAGAGTGATGAGAAGAGTGATTTACCCTGGCAGAATGGAGATCATTCATCCTCTTTCGGCACTGCGTGAGCTGTCCTCTTTTGCAGGGTGTTGGCGCTGACGACCACTGCCACAGTCTCCCATGCTGGTTTGGTGTCCTTGCTTGCTGGTCATTGCCCAGAGTGGAGGTAGAGGACTTTACAGCAGGCCTCCACTGCATCCAATAAGGGCCTGAGGGAGGCGTTGCTAAATTTGGGAGGAGCAAATTTCCTCCCTTTGGCAACCATGACTTTGCAGCAGCTTCTGAACCCTTAGAGAGTGCTAGGTCTGTGCAGGGGGTTACTGAAGGCCTGGGTGATGGCAGGGCAGGCAAATCAGCAGCTGGCCGCCAGCGATCCGGCGTGTTTCCCGGGAATGCATTACTAACGAGGCACCAGGAATGGAACGATACGGCGCAAAAACCTGGCATTTTGGCCAATGGGTAAATGACCTTTTTCACACCTGCTACCACACTTAATGCAAATCTGGGACAATTCTGCCCCAAGTGTCCTATCTCTTCAGACACTCTGATAACAGCTGCTAAAGAAAGAATGCAGGAGCGTGCACAGAATGTTGGAGTCTCTTTCCTGCATTTAACTCTTTAACACACCCCACTCCCAGCTGTCTCCCGCACCATCGTGGGATGTTACGACTGATGCCACAGTCTCTGCTTTGTTACCCACATTTTCACCTCGTTTGAATGTTTAGCATTATGGCTGTGTGTTAGTCCTGGTGTCCAGTATTCAGAAGTCATGAGAGCGCGCCATAATCTTTTCCCAAGAGGGGCCAGTGCATCTACACTCAAGAAAGTTTCCGGACAAGCCCAGAAGCAACTTTAGGTAGTTTACCTCCAAAAATTGCTAATTTTTCAGGTAGCTTGGAGGTTACCTCTTCTTCCCTGTGAGAGTTTTCCGAGGGATAAAAGGGAACAGAGCTTCCAACCACATATTCCAAGCAAGTGTTGAAAGGTTGGCAAAATTTAACAATGCACTAAAGAGTAAATTTTCTAATCCTGCATTCAGAGTACATACTAGGAAATAGCATACCCTCTGCCATGATTTTTGGCCCCTTAATGTAGCCTGTAAAAATAGTGTTGAAACAGAAAACTTACCCTTAAATGCATTAAGGCAAAAACATTGTAAAATGCAGTGAGCCGTTCAAAAGTCCATTGACTTCGGCAGGACCGTAAAATCCTGCTGGCATGAAATTTCACCCAAAGATAAGGACAGTTGAGAAAGAGGGTACTCATGAACACAAAAGGGTCAAACAATGAATCTGAATCTGACAAGGAGGAATGTGATAGTGGTAGTTGGGCAGATGGAAATGAAGAGCATCTTATGGTCCCAAAAAGGAAAAATGGCAGGTTCATCCTATTCTCTTGGGCCTCCTTTCTCTAGCAAGGTTACTTCCAGCCAATATCCCAGCAGTCCACCCAATACTTCCAGACTCTGTACCCATCCAAAACCTGCTGGATCGCATTCTTCAATCCCACATCCTAAGAGTCCCTTTAAGTTCTTACAAATGTCTAAATGATGCTTCCAGAGCTTCTTTATCTTAGTGCAACCATGCCTGCCCACCCATACACAATACTCCTAAATCAACACATATTTCTCTCTCAGCGATCACTAAATATTCCCCTCTATTCTCAGGATATCCCTCCCAGTACTCCTGGACACTTTAGCCCCTTCTCCTCCCAAAAAGTGCTGTTTGAACCTGCTCCTGTTCCAGAGCTGCAACATTTAGTCTCCCTTCCCGGTGGTCCTAGGTCTCAGCATTAGCATTAAACTGGGGTATATATCAGGTAACATTACCCAGCATAATATCAGTACTTATAAAACTGCCATTTTACTATCAGTTGAGTGAAGGAATATCTGCTAACAGTTGCTTGGCAGTACAGAACTTGAATATTGCTGAAAAGAGAGACATGTCATTGAAACTTTTCATCTTGCACTCATCAGGACAATTATAAGAATGCCAAATTTCAAACAATCACAACAATTTATACACAGGAGAAAAGAGGCTGATTGTTTGGCAAGTTATTCTAATTGGCCAAGGTGTTGCTATGGAGAAAGCATGGCCCTATAGGCTCCCCACACTCCCAGGTAATTCAAAAAAGGGGCAAAGCTTGAACATATTGCTTCTGTTTGCGGAGAATGGGTTGCTGCATATGAACGTATGTCACTTCTAGCTAGCATAAATGAAGCAGATTACAAGCTCGACTGATTATCTTAAATTGATTGTTAGTGTAGCTATTAGCTCACTCAGGATTGTTCAGCGAGTGCTGCCCAATCATGAAATCACATCCAACGGCAGAATCACATCCAACAGTAGACGTTTTGCTTTGGGTTTTGTAAGCGCAGGCTGATTAAGCATTGTCTGTACTCTGCCTATTCCAAACAACTGAAAGAACATGTTGTTTGATTTGATCAGCCAATTGTTGGGATGATTGCTTTTCTCCTGTAGTACAAATTGTTATGGTTTGAAATTTGGCATTTTTGCATTTGTCCTCATGAGTGCAAGATGAAAAGCTTCATCAACATATTTCTTGCAATTCCACCGAAAGGTGTCAGATGATATAAAACCTGGAGGTATGCTCATTTAACAACTACGAAGATGGAAAATATTTACATTTGCAGCACCTAGACCAGCAGATGCATTTAATTTGTTACAAATGTTAATTTGTCCCGTGTTACACGGGACATACAAAATTATGGCCTGATAGAACACAAAATAAAACAAATGGATTAACTAATTCCTGAACAGAATCTGATAAGTAAGCAAAAGATGTTGAACAGATCAAAAGTTGTTAGAACAGAAAGCCAGTGTTGCAATGGGAATTTGTACCAGTGACCTATGTGTTGTTGTTGTGGTATAATACCTACTATCACGGTATTAATAATTCTTGCATAGTGCAGGTATTGTATGAGATTTAATTACAGTTACTAAACGTTCAATTCTCAATGCTGCAGTAATGTATACATATCGGATCAAAGTGATGTGCCCACATCTCCCAAATGGGCATATAATTTATGCAAAATAAAAATTATTTTCCTATACTTGAGGTTGCAGTTTCTCAGGGATAGAGAAAACTTGAAAAGCTATTGTGCTTAGAAAACAAAGCACAATAAAATATCATACTCATGTAGTTACACAAGTCCTAAACCAATTTACAAGCTGTTAAAACACAATTCGGGTGCCAGATTAAAAAGCACAATAAGTTACATTTCCTCAATTCAAACTTACATCGACGATGAAGTTGTTGATACTGCAGAGAAATAGAAACTCTGTCAGAAGACTGAGTAGCTTTTTACAGTAATTAAATGCGATGCCACTTTATAAACTATATTTAATACACTGGGACTGATCTAAATGTGTTCGTTTTAAAATCAAAAATTAAAATCTTAAAGATATACATACTTGTTCACAATACTACCTTTTTCTACATCCTGCCCAAAATCCTCAAATTTATATTTAATTAACCCTGATTGTTGCCGTGCCTTTCTTAATGATTGAAACATATGGTACATAAATCCAAATGTCCAGAATTACTCAATGCAATCCTGCACATAATACATACGGATTACAAATTTGTATGCAAATCTGTGTACTTGAATCTGTTTGGAACATCAAAATCATTAGTATCTGAGCCAAACAACCTACACAGCAAACAGAACAGCAGTTGCTTTGGATTCTGTTCATAACTCCTTGGACCCTCTTCAGAGAGGACAAAGGATAGAGGGGACTGCAAGCTGCATTGAGCCTGAGGTAAATAGCTTGCACCTTCTCGTTATCGGATACTCCAAGTACACGTGGTTTGATGTACCATGGTAATATTTTGTATCTATATTGTCATTAACTTTCACAACATTTTCTCACTCTGAAGTTCAGATTTAACATAATTTTGCCCATTTCTTAACTTTGCTATGTAGAACAGGGCTTTCAGGGAAGCTGAGAGTTTGGAGTACAGTCATTTTTGCCAATATTGCATCTTACAAAACTTCAATGTGCAACAAACTTATTGTGGCAAATTACAATGTATCATATACAGGGCTGATAAATATTAATTTCAGGGTACAAATGCAGCAATGCAATTGGCAGTCTCTGCCAATTCCAAAAGTTGGAACTTATTAATACACCACTTGCCAGTTTTGTGAACAAAACAGCCAGATAATTGGTGAAAAGCAGCTGTCACTAGGGACATAGTTCCCAATACAAGGTAAATGCTCGCTTAGGTTAAAATGGCAAAGTTGACCCCGGTAATTTTATCGGAGCACAATTTGCATACTTATAGAGTACCATGCTGGTTTGGGCCAGTGTCCTTGCCTATGATAGAAAATGCAGTTGGACTTATCAGTGGTGGGAAATGGATAGGCCAGCTCTAAATTTAACTACTGCCTGCCTGGTTTCTGCCAGGTGACAGGTGGAGAATCGGGTGCTGTTACATACATATGCAAATACAGCATTCACTAATCTTCATTTTCACTGCTCCAAGATTTTCCACAGAATACATTTATGAATCTTTCATTTAGATACTTTCCTCACCTTGGGAGCTCCTGGCCAACTGCTTTAAGTGAGCTCCACTACTTTGGGAAATATAGTGCCCCAAGAGTTGAACTAAACTCACATGATTATATTTAGCTTACTGGATAGCTCATAACCCTCTCTTGATCTCCTAGAATTTGGAAAGCAGTAAAATAAATGCCATATGAGGTCATAGCTAATGGTATTATCTACACAATTAGACATCACATAATTAGATAAAATTCGATCAATGGATCAGCACAAGATTTCACCGCTTTGGTCCTAGTCACCTTAAATTTTTAGTAATGAAACTTTTTTGTACTGAACACATTTATGTTGAAGTAAAGCTAGAACTTGGAAAATGAGCAATGGTCCCAAACATTCTACAGACACTTTGAAAATCTGCTAACAAGGCGTAAAATAAGATGACAACAAAACAAGGAAAGTAAACACATTTTAAATGCAGAAAACTGGAAACACTCAGCAGATCTGCCAGCATCTATGGAGAGAGAAACAGTGACTGTTTCAGGTCAATGACCTTTCATCAGATTTGTTCTGATCAGTTCAAACGAGAGGTAATCAACTTGAAACACTAGGCCAGATCGTCACAGAGTCGTGGAGAATCTGCAGACGTGACCTGGATTCAGAAGTCCCGCCCTCATTTCTGACATATCCCATTTTCACCGGTAGGAGAAAGTGAGTAGATGTGACTCATACGTGAGGAAAACCCAAACTCAGTGGGGCTATTTGAACTCGGTGCTAAATTCAAACAGGCCCCAATTTCACTGAAGGACCTTAAACCGCAGTGTGGGAGTCATATTTTTTTCTAGTGGACGTAAATGATCGTGAAGGGTGGCTAGGGTCTTTAGAATGGTCAAGGAGTGAAGTTATTTAAATCCCCAATCCTTTAAAAATTAAAAAAGTCTGCCTGTATGAGAGTTGAAAAAAATCTGTTCTAGCTGTTACAATAGTTTTTTGTTGACATTTCCACAGGTGCTATCATTATGGCACTATGAATGCTTAGTTGCTTTCCACAACCAACAATTATCTCAACAGGGGTTGTAGGTTCACAGTTTGATTGGCAGCACAAAGATGTTATTAAAGGTTAGCTGTCTTTGAGATAGGGTTATGAATACAAATGTTTGTTTTTAAAAGGAATTAAGCACTTGAGAGGATTTAAAACTTTAGAATTAGCTGTCATTAGTGGGAGATTTTTGAATACACTTAAGTCTCTAATAGATAGTAAGGCCTATATTTTATTTCATCTCAACATGGCTTCTGAGGTCTGCCCATGGTGAAAACTGGGCGAGTACACATGGAGGGTGCAAGGGCAGAGGGTGGTGGGTGGGGGAATGGCTTGGCCTGATTTGGCATTAAGTTGGCATGGGTGCTATAAGGGGCCATGGGGGTGGGTTGGGGCATAGTTGGCATTAGATTCATATGGGGGCATAGAGCTGACATGGGGAGTGGGTGGGGGGTTGATGGACTGTGAGGGATGAGGGCCAAATTTAAAGAAACAACTGAGACGAAGTCCCAGGGAACCAAGGCAGGCCATTTAAACAGCCCACCTTGGCACTCGTCATCCTTATGGCCACCTCCATTCTGCGTCCAGGGGCTGTGGGCGAACTCCACTGGCAGGCTGCCCATCACTGTCCTTGGAGCAACAATCAGCTCTGACAGGGCACTTTTTCCAGAGGCGGGTGCTGCAAGCCAGGAAATTTCCCACACAAACTACCCACCTCAGGAGCACGTGAAAATTCAGTCCATTAACTCTGTTTCAATCTTCACAGAGGCTGCCAAACCTGCTGAGTATTTCCAGCATTTTATGTCTTTGTTTTAGATTTCCATCATCTGTAGTATTTTGTTGATACATTTTAAATGCATTATGTTTATCCACATCAATGACTCTCTAGTGCATAATAAATAAAACCATCTCTGCCAAAATATGGTTAACTCACATTTTTGGGCACAGGAGGCACAATTTGTGGCTTGCCCAAGCCTGTTTGAACAGGGAGCATACAAACTTTGCCCCTCCCCCTCATTTAAGTGATTCCTGCAGTGAGATTCATGCTGCTGACTGGCTGCACGCACAACAAGGAGCCTAACAGAATACAAGGTCAGCATGTGTTGCAGCTAGCCTGGACCTTTTAAGCTAATTTTTAAAAAAAGTCATTCACAGGGTGTGGGCTTCGCTGGCTCGGCCAGCATTTATTGCCCATCCCTAGTTGCCCTTGAGAAGGTGGCGGTGAGCTGCCTTCTAGAACTGCTGCAGTCCATGTGGTGTAGGTACACCCACAACGCTGTCAGGAAGGGAGTTCCAGGATTTTGACCCAGCAACGGCGATATATCTCCAAGTGAGGATGGTGAGTGGCTTGGAGGGGAACTTCCAGGTGGCAGTGTTCCCATGTGTCTGCTGCCCTTGCCCTTTTAGATGGTAGTGGTCGTGGGTTTGGATGGTGCTATCGAAGGTGCCTTCCTGCAGTGCGTCTTGTAGATGGTACACACTGCTGCTACTGTGTATCGGTGGTGGGGGGAGTGAATGTTTGTGGATGTGGTGCCCATCAAGTAGGCTGCTTTGCCCTGGATGTCAAGCTTCTTGAGTGTTCTGGAAGCTGCAGTCATCCAGGCAAATGAGGAGTATTCCATCACTCCTGAATTGCGTCTTGTAGGTGGTTTTGGGGAGTCAGGTGGTGAGTTACTCGTCGCATGATTCCTACCTCTGACCTGCTCAACTGCATACGGTAGCCACAGTATTTATATAGCTAGTCCAGTTCAGTTTCTGGTCAATGGTGCCCCCCCCTCCCCACCCCCGCCTAGGATGCTGATAGTGGGGAACTCAGTGATGCCATTGAACATCAAGGGGCGAAGGTTGGATTCTCTCCTGTTGGGGGTGGTCATTGCATGGCACTTGTGTGGTGCAAATGTTACTTGACACTTGTCAGGCCAAGGCTGGATATTGTCCAGGCCTTGCTACATTTGGACATGGACTGCATCAGTATCTGAGGAGTTGCGAATGGTGCTGAACATCGTGCAATCATCAGCGAACTTCCCCAATTATGACCTTATGACGGATGGAAGGTCATTGATGAAGCAGCTGAAGATTGTTGGTCCTAGGACACTACCCTGAAGAATTCCTGCAGTGATGTCCTGGAGCTGAGATGACTGGCCTCCAACAACCACAACCACTTTCCTTTGTGCTAGGTATGACTCCAACCAGCGGAGAGTTTTCCCCTTGATTCCTATTGACTCCAGTTTTGCTAGGGCTCCTTCAGGCCACATTCGGTCAAATGCGGCCTTCACTTCAAGGGCAGTCATTCTTACCTCACCTCGGGAGTTTAGCTCTTTTGTCCATGTTTGAACCAAGGCTGTAATGAGGTCAGGAGCTGAGTGGCCCTGACGGAACCCAAACTGAGCGTCAGTGAGACGGTTATTACTAAGTAAGTCCCGCTTGATAGCACTGTTGATGACCCCTTCCATTAGTTTATCGATGATCGTGAGTAGACTGATGGGGCGGTAATTGGCCGGGTTGGATTTGACCTGCTTTTTGTGGACAGGTCATACCTGGACTATCTTCCACATAGCCGGGTAGATGCCAGTATTGTAGCTGTACTGGAACGGCTTGGCTAAGGACGTGGCAGTTCTGAGGCATAAATCTTCAGTACTATTGCCAGAATATTGTCAGGGCCCATAGCCTTTGCAGTATCCAGAGCTTTCAGCCTTTTCTTGATATCACGTGGAGTGAATTGAATTGGCTGAAGACTGGCAGCTGTGATGCTGGGGACCTCTGGAGGAGGCCGAGTTGGATCATCCACTCGGCACTTCTGGCTGAAGATTGTAGCAAATGCTTCAGCCATATCTTTTGCACTGATGTGCTGGGCTCCCCCATCATTGAGGTTGGGTATATTTGTGGAACCTCCTCCTCCAGTGAGTTGTTTAATTGTCCATCACCATTCACAACTGGATGTGGGAGGACTGCAGAGCTTAGATCTGATCCTTTGGTTGTGGGATCGCTTAGCTCTGCCTATCACCTTCTGGTTATGCTGTTTGGCACACAAGTAATCCTGTGTTATAGCTTCACCAGGTTGAAGCCTCATTTTTAGGTATGCCTGATGCTGCTCCTGGCGTGCCCTCCTGCACTCTTCATTGAACCAAGCTTGATGGTAATGGTAGAGTGGGGGATATGCCGGGCCATGAGGTTACAGATTGTGTTCGGGTACAATTCTGCTGCTGATGGCCTACAGCACCTCATGGTTGCCCAGTCAAGTTGCTAGATCTGTGCGAAATCTCTTCCATTTAGCACGGTGGTAGTGCCACATAACACGATGGAGGGTATCCTCAATGTGAAGGTGGGATTTCGTCTCCGCAATGACTGTGCAGTGTCCTACCAATACAGGTGCATCTGTGGCAGGCAGTTGGTGAGGACAAGTATGTTTTCCCCTCTTGTTGGTTCCCTCACTGCCTGCCGCAGACCTCGTCCAGCAGCTATGTCGTTTAGGACTGAGCCAGCTGGTAGTGCTGCTACAGAGCCACTCTTGGTGGTGCACATTCTGTGCCCTTTCCACCCTCAGTGCTTCCTCCAAATGGTGTTCAACATGGAGGAGCACTGATTCCTCATCTGAGGGAGGGTGGTACGTGGTAATCAGAAGGAGGCTTGCTTGCCCATCTCAGCTTGATGCCATGAGACTTTATGGGGTCCGGAGTCGATGTTGAGGACTCCCAGGGCAACTCCCTCCCGACTGTGCCGCCACCTCTGCTGGGTATGTCCTGTCCCACCAATGGTGGTGGTGGAGTCTGTAAGATATGATTCCATGAGGATGGCTGTGTCAGGCTGTTGCTTGACTGAGACAGCTTCCCATTTGTTAGTAAAGAGGACTTTGCTGTTGTAGTTTCTGGTGGTCCATCCAGTTTCATTTCTTTTTTGTAACTTTGTAGCAGTTTGATACAGCCATTTCAGGGAGCACTTAAGAGTCAACCACTGGAGTCACATGTAGGCCAACAGATTTACCCTAAAGGGCATTAGTGAGGTGGGTTTTTACAATAATCGTTTTATGTTTTAATTCCAGATTTTTATTGAATTCAAATTCCACCATCTGCCGTGGTGGGATTCAAACCCAGGTCCCCAGAGCATTACCCTGGGTTACTAGTTCAGTGACAATACCACTACACCACCTGTTCCTCTTAAGGGGAAGTTACACTGAATCACAGGAATGGCCTAATACCAGTTCTGCAACTGCAAACAAAGGAAGTGGAACACCAAGACAGAGAGACGGCTCGCCACTTCACAGATATAGTGTTGGACATCTTAGTCATGGAGGTGGAAATGGAGGAGAGAGGCCAAATTTCCACGAGAAGTCAGTGGGCCTTCAAACAATGCCCTCTGAAGGGAGTGGGAGGCAGGTAGCCACGGAGGTCAAATCCTGCCCGAAATCTGACTCCTAGTACCTGACTGTAGTTCCGGAAGAAGCTTCGTGGCCTCAAGTAGGTGATCAAGGCCAGTGAATACATCTTGATATGACTTCTCATACCCAGCACGACACCGATTTCTCACACTGCTCAATGCACAAAGCCCCCATCACTCAACAGAAGTCCTTAACATTTAGGACTCAAGCCTAACATTCAAACGCTCATGTAATCCTCACACCCCTTCCATTGATCCCAGCCTCACGTCTGCCACTCACTGTTATTACCTCGCTATTTAGCTTTGGCAGACACATCACCCAAATGCAGTATAACACAATTACAGACATGCTTTCCTCACTCTTGTAGAAACAGGTAGCACAAAATACAAGGGAGTAGCAGAGAAGCAGTAGGGGCTGGGCACACCTTTTATCCACTGAGCCCCAAGGAGGGGACGGTGCTTCACAACATGGGTCCAGATGCAACAGAGCCCATACCATCAACCGTCACAAAGATGTTTCATGATGATATGTTATTGCCTTATGGCCATTCTCAAACTCACCTCACCCTCATCCTGCTATCTGCATCAGTGCAAAGTGAATATGGTGTGACCACAGACTTCTTGCTTGCACACCAACACCTCACTCCAATCCTCCCCTTCTGATTTTCAGCCAAGAACTGCCACCTGCCCAGCCGAAGCACACCAAGAAGAAAGAGAAAGAGCAACCCCACACCAGTGATGCAAAAGCATAGTCACATTGCAGTCACCAGCTCAGATATTAGCACTTTACATATCTTAAAGGCGAATATGGAGTAAAGTCTGGCATGTGGTGAGTCACCTGGCACAGTTACACTGCAGCCAGATAGTTATTCACCATAGCAAAAGGTCACAGACTAGTTCCGTCACAGCAGACTCAGATGAGAATGTTAATGGAGTGGCATACAGAACATTAGTGGCAATACACAATTAGATACTTAATGCATTAGCAGGCCTTCCAGACAGCCTCTGTCACTATCGAGCAGCATGGAGGAATCTGGCTTCAACATGACAGAGGCCATTGCTCAGGGCTCTGAGCTAATCCTTTCCATTGCGGAAGTGGTGCCCAACTCCATGACAGCACCAGCAGACCCAGCTGTGATGCACAACTTTGTGGACATTGTCTCAGCTTCCGCCACAGCACTGGCAGAACCTACCAAACATCTCAGTGCTGCAATGGAAGCTCAGACACAAGTTATGAGATCCATGCTTGCTGCCATGCAGGCTCAGGCTATTGCCATCATGGCTGTAGATCTCAGAGCTCAGAGGGGCACTGGCACTTCCAATCACATAGTACTTCCACGAACTTTGCCTAAGCAGAAGTCAAAAGCACCTCATTGGATTTTGCAGTCAGCAGCGAAGCAATGGTGCTCACCATTAATGCCGAAGAAAGCATCCAAAGAATTAAAAATGTGTCTTTTTTATAATGAAGATATTTCATATTTCACATGTATAAAAGCAGCTTTTCAGGCCAGAGAGATTTTTCCTGCAGTAATTATAAACCTGGTACACCATTAAAAACCCAGTTACGCCTCATTCAACAAGGCATAATCTTTCAAGAGATTTTACAACGAGACTGTAAAAGGGCAAGTTCTTGGCAGTTCAATGATTTTTATCTGATTGCAATCTGCAGAGACCTCAACAGTGCATCCTATAGAGAAGCACAGTGATGGTGAATGCTGACAGTTTCATCATCATTCCTACCACAAAATTCAGGCCATTGATATTTTAAAATGGTTAGGAAATTGTCACCAGGACAACTTCAATATTCTACAAATTCCATTATCAGAGTGGCAGTGTACTGTGGCCCTGTTCAGCTGGCCAAAGAGAAACATCACCACCTGACTGTGTGACTTTGCATCATATCGAGGACTAATTTTGATATCCTTCTGTTTAGTGAGAAGCCCAATGGGCTTCTCCAAGCCAGAGCTCACCCTCAACACTGAAGAGATCTGACTCAATTATTAAGTTTCTAAACAATCATAACTGATGGAGTAGCACAAGCCTTGCGAGAATTAAACCAGACCTACTTGCGGCAAATTAGACTTCAACATTCTTCATCATTGCAGAAAGTCTGCATAGAATACCTAAGTAAAGCTTAATACACCACTTTTTCTTGTCCACAAACGTATAAACACAAAGTTCTCCCTTGTTAATTGAGCCAGGATTTCTGAAGCCTGAATTTTCTGTAGGAAATATGTCTCTGATTATTTCTCAACATTTCTCTGTACTTCCAGAAATCAGCAGAATGAACGTTGAGATTTATCATTCTGGATTAGCTATGTCTGCCTGGATATACCGTTGTGCTACTCGATGTTAAAAGAAGAAACAAAAAAGGACAAAATAACAAAAAAAAACTAATGGTACTTAATTTGGTCAGATCACAGATTACCTTGAAAAGCAGCTGCATTGCGTGAAATTAAAAATTTCAGTGTTGAGCTGGATGTTTGAAGTAAATTTTGAATGTCTTGACGAGCTGCAGCTTGGTATCGCTCCTCCATTTTTCTTGTGCAGCATGTTGGATCCTTTGATGAGCACACCTGAAGATCGGAACCTGAAAGAAAATGTTTTAAGAATAAATGCAGTTTTCTTGCACATTTGATTCAAAGTTACTTAGTTTAGATTATCTGATAAGTGATTTTAGGAGTAAATTCCTAAATTCCCATGTTCTTTACATTGACAAATTCAAATTATTTGACAAATCAAATTTTTCATGTCAGGTATAGACTCTATTGATGTGTAGCTCAGATACTAATAAAGGTTGAAGGAACTTTCATTTATTTGGCACCTTTTACATCCTCAGGACACAGCATTTCTCAGCCCCTTAATTGTTTGCTGAAGAGCACTCAATTGCTATATGCACACACGGCATCCAATCTATGCAAATTAAGATCCCACATGAAGCATTGAGATGGACAACCCGTAATTCTGCTTTGGGAGAGCTAATGGTTGAGACATGGATGCCTACCTGAACAGGGGACTCAGCATAATGTTGTGCAAAAGGACAGCACCTCGGACATTGTGGCATTCTTTCAGTACCATAACTGAAGCATCAACCTACATTCTCCATTCTCTCTCCCATGTCCAGTCTCATCCCACCTACATCCTCAATTCCTCTGACGCCCTACATCATATCAACAATTTCCAGTTCCCTGGCCTCAACTGCCTCCTCTTCACCATGGACGTCCAATCCCTCTACATCTCCATCCCCCACCAGGATGATCTGAGGGCTCTCCGCTTCTTCCTTGAACAGAAGCCCGAACAATCGCTATCCACCACCACTCTCCTGCGTCTGGCTGAACTTGTTCTCTCACTGAACAATTTCTCCTTAAACTCGTCTCACTTCCTCCAAATAAAAGGTGTGGCTATGGGCACCCGCATGGGCCCCAGTTATGCCTGTCTCTTTATGAGGTATGTAGAACATTTCTTGTTCCAGTCCTACTCAGGCCCGCTCCCACAACTCTTTCTCCAGCACATCGATGACTGCTTTGATGCCGCTTCATGCTCTCGTCTGGAAAAATTTATTAATTTTGCTTCCAATTTCCACCCCTCCATCGCTTTCACGTGGCCCATCACTGATACTTCCCTTCCCTTCCTTGATCTCTCTGTCTCAAATTCTGGTGATAGACTATCCACCAATATCCATTAAAAGCCCACTGACTCCCACACCTACCTTAACTACAGCTCCTCACACCCTGCTTCCTGTAAGGACTCCATCCCATTCTCTCAGTTCCTTCACTTCAGTCGCATCTGTTCTGATGATGCCACTTCCCAAAACGGTTCTTCTGACATGTCTTCCTTCTTCCTTAACCGAGGTTTTCCACCCACAGTGGTTGACAGGGCCTTCAACCGAGTCCGACCCATCTCCCGCGCATCTGCCCTCACTCCTTCCTCTCCCTCCCAAAACCATGATAGGGTCCTCGTCCTCACTTATCACCCCACCAGCCTCCGCATTCAAAGGATCATCCTCCGCCATTTCTACCAACTCCAGCATGATGCCACCACCAAACACATCTTCCCTTCACCCCCCACTATTGGCATTCCGTAGGGACCGATCCCTCCGGGACACCGTGGTCCACTCTTCCATCACCACCCCCTACACCTCAACCCCTTCCCACGGCACCTTCCCATGCAACCGCAGAAGGTGCAACACCTGCCCCTTTACTTCCCCCCTCCTCACTGTCCAAGGGCCCAAACACTCCTTTCAAGTGAAGCAGCAATTCACTTGCACTTCCCTCAATTTAGTCTACTGCATTTGCTGCTCCCAATGCGGTCTCCTCTATATTGGAGATACCAAACGCAGGCTGGGTGACCGCTTTACGGAACAACTTCGGTCTGTCTGCAAGCATGACCCAGACCTTCCTGTCACTTGCCATTTCAACACACCACTCTGCTCTCATGCCCACATGTCCGTCCTTGGCCTGCTGCAATGTTCCAGTGAAGCTCAACACAAACTGGAGGAACAGCACCTCATCTTCCGATTAGGCAGTTTACAGCCTTCCAGACTTAAAATTGAGTTCAACAACTTCAGATCATGAACTCCCTCCTCCATCCTCACCACTATTTTCTAATAATTATTAAATATATTTTTATATACATATTTTCCTTTTCCCACCTTTTTCTATTATTATTTTTTAAATGTATTTTCATCCATTGTTTTATCTCCACCTTTTAGCCTATTTCGGACCCCTCCCCCCCACCCCCACTAGGGCTATCTGTCACTTGCTCATCCTGCTTTCTGCCCTTAATGTCACCTTAGCACATCCTTTAGCTAATATCACTACCGTCAACACCCCTTTGACCTTTTGCTTATGACATCTTTGGCAATCTCTCCTTTGCCCCCACCTATCGCTGGCCCTCTATCCAGCTTCACTTGTCCAACCCCTCTTAAACAGCTTATATTTCACCATATTTCTATTTCTCTTTAGTTCTGATGAAGAGTCATACGGACTCGAAACGTTAACTCTGTCTCCCTCTCCACAGATGCTGTAAGACCTGCTGAGTTTTTCCAGCAATTTTTGTTTTTGTATCAACCTACATTTTGTGCTCAAGTCCTGAAAGGGGTCCTTGAACTCATAACCTTATTGCAAAAATGAAAAACTACTCCACTTAGAGAAAGCAAAACCAAAATAATAAAATTTACATTTCATTTTTCATTATGATTTATTTTTCCTCTGTAACTCTAAGATCTTCTTATTCTTGATTTATTTCAGCTACCTGCTTACAATTCATCATATAATGGCATACTGTTATAGTTAAGTACAAAGACCTTGAAAGCTCATGAAATTATGAAAGCTATTATATTATTGCATGAATAATTCGGAGATCTGGACTAACAATCCAGAGTTGAGAGTCCGAATCCCACTATGGCTCTTTGTGAATTTGAAGCATAAATAATGGTGACAATGAAGCCATTGAATTGTCATAAAAACCTAAATGTTCTTTAGCAAATGAAACCTGGCACCCTTACACAAACTACATCATACAAATCACTACAAAGAAGGATAAGAATAGGAGTAAAACTTCTCGTACACCTCGGCTTCAACTTAAAAATCAGATATGAATATGGCAAAGGCACATCCAGCCCAGCTGACCCTGCCAAGTTCTTGTCATTAGCACCTGCAGACATGTGCTAAAGGTGGAGAGCTTCCTTGAGCAATCAAGCACCAGCCTGACCTCGATACAATTGTGTGAGTATGACTATTAGCCAACATCTCAGACTCCTCTATCACCATCCCTGTGGTAGAACATCCCCATCAAAGATCGCTGTACAGTGGTATTCAGTTGGGAAGTGTTAGCCCTGGGAGCCCTCAAATTTGACTCCGGATGACATTAAATCTCATGGCATTTGCTGAAAGACAAGCAAGGAATCCCCTGCTGATTACCTGCTACTGCCTCCTTCAACTTATGAATCAGTACTCCTAAACACGAGTTGAAAGAAGCACTGAGGGTAGCAAAGGCACAGACTGTACTCTCTGTCAGGGACTTCAATGTCAACATTAAGCGTGGCTCAGTAGTACAACCACTGACCGAGCCCAAAAGAACATTGTGGCCAGACTGGGTTTACAGCAGGTGGCCAGACAGAAAAACCTACTTGACCACATCCTCACCAATCTACATGTCGGAGCTGCATCTGTCCATGACAGTACTGATGGCAGTGATCATTGTACAGTCCTGAGGGCGACAAAGTCCTGTCTTCACACAGAGCAGAGCCTCCATCGTGTTGTGTGCCACTACCATTTTGCTGAATGGCATGGATTAAGCACTGATCAAGTAGCTCAAAACTGGGCATCCGAGAGGCTCTGTGAGCCATCAGCAACAGCAGAATTGTATTCTACCACAATCCATAACCTCATGGCCTGGTATAGCCCTCACTCTACCATTATCATCCAGCCATGCAACTAACAATCGTTTAATGATAAGTGGTAAAGCGCATGCCAGGAATAACACCAGGTATAGCTGAAACTAAGATTCCAACCAGGTAAAGTTTTAACACAGAGCAACAAGCATATTAAACAGGGAAAGCAGGATCCAAAAGACAAAGCAAAGTAATTCCACAACCAACAGATTAGGCCAAAGTTCTGCAGTCCTGCAGAATTAAACAATTAAACAACGAACAGCAGGAGAAAGATCCAGGCATATTCCCATCTCAATGATGGTGGAGGCAGCACTCCATTGCAATAAGGAAGGCTGAAGCTTTCGCAACCAACTTCAGCTAAATGTACTGAGTTGATAATTTATCTCGGCCTTCTCCTGAGGTTCCACCATTACAGAACCAGTTTTCAGCTAATTTGATTCACTCTATGTGGTACCAAGAAAGAGATTGAATACAGCAAAGGCTATGGGTCAACAACATCCTGGTTGTAGAAGTTCGGTGTTTCAGAACTTGTCACACCTCTTGTCAAGTTGCTCCAGTAGACTTACAACACTCAACACGTGACGACCTGACAAAGTGTAAAATTGCCCAAGCATGTCCCACCCACAAATCTATGGGGAGGCAGTGGCGTAGTGGTATTGTCACTGGACTGGTATTCTAGAGACCCAGGGTAATGCTCTGGGGACCTGGATTCAAATCCCACCACAGCAGATGGCGAATTTGAATTCAATAAAAATCTGATGATGGCCACGAATCAATTGTTGTTAAAAACCCATCTGGTTCACTAATGTCCTTTAGGGAAGGAAATATGCTGTGACTCCAGACCCACAGCAATGTGGTTGGTTCTTAAAAAATGCCCTCTGGTAATTAGGGATGGGCAATAAATGTTGGCCTAAAAAAAAATTACCAATGGCCTTCTCAATCATCAGCAAAGGAAAGAACTTTCTCACCTATGTTCAGTTTTGGATCCAAGTGATTAGGAAGACGAATGGAATGTTGGCATTTACTGCAAGAGGAATATAAAAGTAGGGAAGTTTTACTGCAGCTGTACAGGGCCTTGGTGAGACCCTGTACAGTTTTGGTCTCCTTATTTGAAAAAAAGGCATAATTGCTCGAGAAGCAGTTCAGAGAAGGTTCACTTGACTTATTCCTGGGATGAAGGGCTTATCTTATGAAGAGAAGTTGAACAGGTTAGACCTATACCCATTCAGAAGAATGAGACGTGATCTTATTGAAACATATAAGGTCCTGGGGGTACTGGATAGGGTGGATACCGGAAGAATGTTTCCTCTTGTGGGGGAAGCTAGAACTCGGGCACGATGCTTAAGAACAAGAGGTCTCCTTTTTAAGACAGAGGTGCAGATAATTCTTTTCTCTCAGAGGGTTATTAGAGTGTGGAAATCTCTTCCCTAGAAGGTAGTGAAGTCTCTAAATTTATTCAAGGTTGAGTTAGATAGATTTTTGCTAGACAAGGGGTTCAAGGGTTATGCGGTGAGGACAGGAAAGTGGAACTGAGACCATAGCCAGA
Source organism: Cetorhinus maximus (assembly GCF_964194155.1). Classification (NCBI taxonomy): domain Eukaryota; kingdom Metazoa; phylum Chordata; class Chondrichthyes; order Lamniformes; family Cetorhinidae; genus Cetorhinus; species Cetorhinus maximus. The sequence goes on from NC_135885.1 coordinate 115,315,915, forward strand.
TCAGCCATGATCTTATGGAATAGTGGACCAGGCTCAAAGGGCTGAATGGCCAATTCTTGCTTCTAAGTCCTATGTATGTTCCTATGTGTGTTCCTACATTTCCACGAGGACCATTCAGCTCAAGACCTCCATAGCCTTGGTCCAAACATGGACAAAAGAGCTGACTTCCAGAACTGAAGCAAGAGTGATTACTCTTGACTCCAAAGCAACATTTGATAGGAGTTGGGCACCATGGATTCCTTGCAAAACTGAAGTCAGTGGGAATCAAGGGAAAGCTCTTCACTGGCTAGAGTCATAACTAGCACAAAGAAAGATAGTTATGCTTGTTACAAGCCAATCAAGGCAAGAGAGAAATGATAAACAGACCGTGACAGGAAAGGACAAAGATCTAACAGTAAATCTAAGAGTAAATCATACAAACATACAAATCTAAGAGTTAATCATACAAACATACGAACATACGAATTAGGAGCAGGAGTAGGCCACTTGGCCCCTCGAGCCTGCTCCACCATTCAATAAGATCATGGCTGATCTGAATGTAACCTCAACCCACATTCCTGTCTATCCCCGATAACCTTTCATCCCCTTGTTAGTCAAGAATCTATCTAGCTCTGCCTTAAAATTATTCAAAGACTCTGCTTCCACCGCCTTTTGAGGAAGAGAGTTCCAAAGACTTTCAACCCACTGAGAGAAAAATTTTCTCCTCATCTATGTCTTCAGTGAGTAGCCCCTTATTTTTCAACAGTAACCCCTAATTCTAGATTCTCCAACAAGATCCTCTCCACATCCACCCTGGCAAGACCCCTCAGGATTTTAAAGGTTTCAGTTAAGTCACCTCTTACTCTTCTATATTCCAGTAGATACAAGCCTAACCTGTCCAGCTCTTTCTTATAAGACAACCTGCCCATTCCTGGTATTAGTCTAGTAAACCTTCTCTGAGCTGCTTCTAACGTTTACATCTGTCTTTAAATAAGGATATCAGTACAGTACACAATACTCCAGATGTGGTCTCACCAGTGCCCTGTACAACTGAAACATAACCTCCCTACTTTTGTAATCAATTCCCCTCACAATAAATGATAACTTTCTATTAGCTTTCCTAATTACTTGCTGTACCTGCATACTAACTTTTTGTACTTCATGCACTAGGGCACCCAGATTCCTCTGAATCTCAGAGTTCTGCAATCTCTCTATTTAGAAAATAAGTTTTTTTTTAATTCTTCCTGCCAAAATGAACAATTTCACATTTGCCCACATTATACTCCCTTTGCCAGATCTTTGCCCACTCACTTAACCTATCTATATCACTTTGCAGCCTCCTTACGCCCTCTTGACAATTTAACTTTCCTACCAATTTTTGTGTCATCAGCAAATTTATCAACCTTCCCTTATGTCCCTTCGTCCAAGTCATTTATATAATTTGTAAAAAGTTGAGACCCCAGCACTGATCCCTGTGGCACACCACTCGTCACATCCTGCCAACCAGAAAGATACGCATTTTTGCCCACTCTCTGCTTCCTGTTAGCTAGCCTATCTTCTAACCATGCCAATGTTACTCCCTACACCATGAGCCTTTATTTTCTGCAATAAAATCAACAGATAAGGCTAGACACTACTGAAATAAAAAAGGACAAAGCTAAAGCATCTGTATCTAAATGCACGTAGCATTCGAAACAGAACAGATGAACTGACAGCGCAAATAGAAACAAATAAGTAGAATCTGATAACCATTACAGAGACATGACTACAGGATGACATAGATTGGGACTGAATATTGAAGGGGATGTGACATTTAGAAAGGACAGGAAGTTAGGAAAAGGTGGAGGGGTGGCTCTGTTAATTGATGATGGTATTAACCCGTCAGAGAGGGATGACCTAAGTTCAGGAAACCAGGATGTAGAAGCGGTTTGGGTTGAGATGAGAAATGATAAAGGCAAGAAGTCACGTGTGGGAGTGGTGTATAGGCCCCCTAATTGTAACTGCATAGTAGGACAGAGTATAAAGGAAGAGCTTGTCAGGAAGGTACAGCAATAATCATGGGGCATTGTCATCTATATATAGACTGGAAAAATTAGATGGACAAAGGTAGCGTAGATGAGGAGTTCATAGAATATTTTTTGGGATAGTTTCTTAGAACAGCACGTTCTGCAGCCATCCAAAGAGCAGTCTATACTAGACCTGGTATTGAGCAACGAGATAGGATTAATTAATAACCTCATATGAAGGCACCCATAGGAGCAGTGATCACAATATGATTGAATTTTACATTCTTTTTGCGGGAGAAATGAGTGCATCCAAGACTAGTATTTTAAACTTAAATAAGTGCAATTATGAGGGCATGAAAGCAGAGCTAGTTAAAGTGAACTGACAAATGAAGTTAAGAAATAGGTCAATAGAGGTTCAGTAGCAGACATTTAAAGGGATATTTCAGAATACACAAAATGTATACATTCCAATGAGAATGAAAAATTCCAAGGGTATAACCCACCATTGGTGGTTAACTAAAAATGTTAAAGACAGTTTCAAACTTAAAGAAAAAGCATATAATTATGCAAAGACGGCTGGCAGGTCAGAAGATTGGAAATAATATAAAGAACAGCAAATAATGACAAAAAGATTAACAAGGAGAGAAAAATTAGTGTACAAGAGAAAGCTAGCTAGTAACACAAAGATGGATGGCAAGAGTTTCTATAGATATTTAAATAAGAGGTAATAAAGTGAGCATTGGTCCTATAGAGTGCGCGTCTGGGAACTGATAATGGAAAGTAGGGAAATGGCAGATGAATTAAATAGGTATTTTGCTTCCACCTTCACTGTAGAGGACACAAGTAACGTCCCAGAAGTAGCTGTAAATCCGGAAATGGAAGGGAGGGGAGAACACGGGGAAATTTTAATCACCAGGGAGGTGGTATTGAGCAAAATATTGGGGCTGCGGGCTGACAAATCCCCAGGTCCGGATGGACTTCACCGTAAGGTCTTGAAAGAAGTGGCTAGTGAGATAGTTGATGCATTGGTTTTAATTTTCCAAAATTCTCTAGATTCAGGGAAGGCTCCATTAGATTGGAAAATAGCAAATGTAACTCCTTTGTTCAAAAAGGGGGGGAGACGGAAAGCAAGGAACAACAGGCTAGTTAGCCTAACATCTGTCATAGGGAAATTGTTTGAAGCTATTATTAAAGATGTTATAGCAGAGCACTTAGAAAAATTAAAGGCAATCAAGCAGAGACAACATGGTTTTGTGAAAGGGAAATCATGTTTGACCAACTTATGGGAGTTCTTTGAGGAAGTAACATGGGCTGTGGATAAAGGGGAACCGATGGATGTACTGTACTTAGATTTCCAGAAGGCATTATTATTTGATTTAGATGTGATTAGATTTCCAGGGGGCATTATTATTTGTCATTTATATAAACGACATAGGTGACTACGTGGGGGGTAGGATTAGTAAGTTTGCGGATGACACAAAGATTGGCCGGGTGGTTAACAGTGAGGTTGAGTGTCTTGGGCTACAGGAAGATATAGACGGGATGGTCAAATGGGCAGATATGTGGTAGATGGAATTTAACCCTGAAAAGTGTGAGGTGATACACTTTGGAAGGAATTTGACAAGGAAGTATTCAATGAACGGCATGACACTAGGAAGTTCTGAGGAACAAAGGACCTTGGTGTGTGTGTCCATAGATCTCTAAAGGCGGAGGGGCATGTTAGTGGGGTGGTGAAAAAGGCATATGGGACACTTGCCTTTATCAATCGAGGCATAGATTACAAAAGTAGGGAGATCATGTTGAAGAGTTGTATAGAACCTTAGTGAGGCCACAGCTGGAGTACTGTGTGCAGTTCTGGTCGCCACATTATAGGAAGGATGTGATTGCACTGGAGGGGGTGCAGAGGAGATTCACCAGGATGTTGCCTGGGATGAAACATTTAAGTTATGAAGAGAGGTTGGATAGGCTTGGGTTGTTTTCGTTGGAGCAGAGAAGACTGAGGGGCGACCTGATCGAGGTGTACAAGAGGGGCATGGACAGGGTGGATAGGGAGGAGCTGTTCCCCTTAGTTGAAGGGTCAGTCACAAGGGGGCATAAGTTCAAGGTGAGGGGCAGGAGGTTTAGGGGGGGGATGTGAGGAAAAACCTTTTTACCCAGAGAGTGGTGACGGTCTGGAATGCACTGCCTGGGAGGGTGGTGAAGGCGGGTTGCCTCACATCCTTTAAAAAGTAACTGGATGAGCACTCGGCACGTCATAACATTCAAGGCTATGGGCCAAGTGCTGGTAAATGGGATTAGGTAGGTAGGTCAGGTGTTTCTCACGTGTCGATGCAGACTCGATGGGCCAAAGGGCCTCTTCTGCACTGTGATTCTGTGATTTGATACAGTGTCACATCAAAGGTTATTGTGGAAAATAAAAGCTCACGGTGCCGGGGGGTAACATATTGGCATGGATAGAAGATTGGCTAGCTAACAGGAAGCAAAGAGTTGGCATAAATGGATATAGAAACATGGAAACATAGAAAATAGGAGTAGGAGTAGGCCATTTGGCCCTTCGAGCCTGCTCCGCCATTCATTATGATCATGGCTGATCGTCCAACTCAATAGCCTGCTCCCGCTTTATCCCCATATCCTTTGATCACTTTCGCCCCAAAAGCTATATCTAACTCCTTCTTGAAAACATACAATATTTTGGCCTCAACTACTTTCTGTGGTAGCGAATTCCACAGGCTCACCACTCTCTGGGTGAAGAAATTTCTCCTCATCTCAGTCCTAAACGGTCTACCCCATATCCTCAGTCTGTGCCCCCTCTGAGATCCCCCCACATTCTTTTGAACTCCAGCGAATATAATCCTAACCTACTCAATCTCTCCTCATACGTCAGTCCCGCCACACCAGGAATAAGTTTGGTAAACCTTTGCTGCACTCCCTTTATAGCAAGAACATCCTTCCTCAGATAAGGAGACAAAAACTATAAACAATATTCCAGGCGTGGTCTCACCAAGGCCCTGTATGATTGCAGCAAGGCATCCCTGCTCCTGTACTCGGATCCTCTCACTATGAAGGCCAACATACCATTTGCCTTCTTTACCGCCTGCTGCACCTGCATGCTTACCTTCAGCGACTGGTGTACGAGGACACCCAGGTTTTGTTGTGCATTCCCCCTCTCTCAATTTATAGCCATTCAGATAATAATCTGCCTCCCTGTTTTTGCTATCAAAGTGGATAACCTCACATTTATCCACATTATACTGCATCTGCCATGCATTTACCCACTCACTCAGCTTGTCCAAATCACACTGAAGCATCTCTGCATCCTCCTCACAGCTCACCCTCCCACCCAGCTTTGTGTCATCTGCAAATTTGGAGATATTACATATAGTTCCCTCATCTAAATCATTATTATATATTGTGAATAGCTGGGGTCCCAGCACCGATCCCTGCGGTACCCCATTAGTCACTGCTTGCCATTCGGAAAAAGACCTGTTTATTGCTGCTCTTTGCTTCCTGTCTGCCAACCAGTTTTCTATCCATCTCAATACACTACCCCCAATCCCATGTGCTTTAATTTTCATTTTATATTTTATCTTTCTGGTTGGCAGGATGTGATGAGTGATGTGCCACAGGGATCAGTGCTAGGGCCTCAACTTTTTACAATTTATATAAATTACTTGGATGAAGGGATGTTTGATAAATTTGCTGATGACACATGATAGGTGGAAAATTAAATTTTGAAGAGGACATAAGGAGGTTACAAAGTGGCAAAGATGGGTTAAGTGAGTGGGCAAAGATCTGGCATAGGGAGTGTAATGTGGGCAAATGAGAAATTGTTCATTTTGGCAGGAAGAATTAAAAAGAAGTTTATTATCTAAATGGTGAGAGATTTCAGAGCTCTGAGATTCAAAGGGATTTGGGTGTCCTAGTGCATAAATCACAAAAGGTTAGTATGCAGGCACAGCAAGTAATTAGGAAAGCTAATAGAAAGTTATCATTTATTGTGAGGGGAATTGATTACAAAAGTAAGGAGGTTATGTTTCAGTTGTACAGGGCACTGGTGAGACCATATCTGGAGTATTGTGTACTGTACTGGTATCCTTATTTAAAGAAAGATGTAAATGCATTGGAAGCAGTTCAGAGAAGATTTACTAGATTAATACCAGGGATGGGCGGGTTGTCTTATGAGGAAAGGCTGGACAGGTTAGCCTTGTATCCACTGGAATTTAGAAGAGTAAGAGGTGACTTAACTGAAACCTTTAAGATCCTGAGGGGTCTTGCCAGGGTAGATGTGGAGAGGATGTTTCTTCTTTTGGGAGAATCTAGAACTAGGGGTGAATGTTTAAAAATAGGGGGTCACTCATTTAAGACAGATGAGTTTTTTTTCTCTCATAGGGTAGAGAGTCTTTGGAACTCTCTCCCTCAAAAGTCGGTGGAAGCAGAGTCCTTGAATATTTTTAAGGCAGAGCTAGATAGATTTTTGATTAATAAGGGGGTTCGAGGTTATCGGGGGTAGGCAGGAATGCGGGGTTGAGGTTACAATCAGATCAGCCATGCTCTTATCAAATGGCGGAGGGGACTCGAGGGGCTGAGTGGCCTACTCCTACTCCTAATTCGCATGTTCATAAGTAAGAGCCTGCAAAGAGGCTGAAAACGTGCATAGACAATTTAAGTGAGAGGACAACAGGTGGGAGATGGAATATAACAAAAGTTATAATCGGAAGTACAAGATTATTCACTGTGGCAGTAAGAATTTTTTCAAAAGATGTGAAACTTCTAAATATTGAGGCCAGATTTTCCCCTCCCCCCTCCCGTGTCAGGAGGCCCAAACTGGAGCCCTGGGGCCCACAAATTTGTACTTACCAGGCCTTTCACAACAAAAGCCATTTTCACTGTGGTGAATGTAAAATGACAACAGGATCACCATTTAAATGCCTAATGCAAATGCAATTTTCCTTGGCATTGGTATTTTCATTGAGGTATGTGGGTCCTTGAAGGCTGTGTGTCCCACACCAGTTAAGTCAGTTCCTGAAGGTAAGGGAAATGCCAAATCAACAATTTTTCTCTTAACAAGCTCTATAAAACAATAGATTTTTGTTCTAGTAAGAGTAAATGGAAGATGGATTCTTTTGGTGGCATCTCTGTTTGAAAATGAAATACATTTCAATTTCTGTCATCTGCCCTTTCTTTAAAAAAAATTAGTCCCACTGGCTACTTCCACTTCATCTTATCCGACATTCAGCATCATTAATTCTATGCTTTATTTATTAGTTATGTATTCTGATTAACGTGATAGATGCTATCATTGGAAATTTTAAATGAAATAAACAATTTCCACTTCATACCCAGAAAAAGCAATGAAACATTTTCTGTTTTCATCCAATTACATCGTCAAAGTCTTCATACTGAATTAGTGTCAATTCATGCCAACTTGGAGAGGTTGGTGCTGTAGATGTATCGCACTTCAGTTCATTATCTTTCAGAAACAAAGCAACTTTATCTTGCCTCTGTGAGATTGATAACATCAAAGTCTCAGAAGTGAGGCTATCACCCATGAATAAACAACATTCTCCGGGCCCCAATGTAAATTACTGCATTCTCATTGAACTGATTCTGAAATAGCCAACACCATCTTGCATTTACTTTGGATTTGCTACTCTAACCAATAACATATCTTCTGAAGTCAATGTTTCTAATCACTTTCCAGTTCTTGGCTTTTTACAAAATTATCGATCATATTTTTCTTTTCGCTCATATTACTGGTTTGCTTATGTCTACTTTTAACTTGTGTTTCTAAAACTGTTCAAATTTGTATTCAATTATAATTTCTCCTAACTCTCCCTTCTACTGAACAGATGTCATTCTGTTGCCAGATCACTCCCTCGTTTAGCGGTTTATGAGTTTGTCCTGTTTAGTGTTACACACAAACATGAGTGCAAGTTTTAAACTAACCAACTAAAGAGGTTCTTTGGAGATTAAATAATGATGCACAATAAACATCCCTGCTTAAAACAAAATCAAGGGCACAATCGAATTAATTTAGGTAAAAAGTTGGAGCTTCAGGGTTTTTGACAACTGAAAATTCTTTCCACTGCCCAGGTATTCATAACATTACACTCAAGCGAGTGAAATCTTTTAATGAATTTTGAATGTTTTTGCAGTGAATGAAGATAAAAAACTAGCCTTGGTTAGTTTCAACACTTTTGTGTGGTATCTACAAGATTCTCCATGGAACCATGGTAGAATATCAAATCTAGCTACCATCTCTACTAAAATAATATGGGTTCTAAAGGAGTATACATATCAGTGAAAGTAACATCTGTGCTGATAACTGCTTTAGTAATTTAGCACTTAACAAATGAAGGATACTTTTAATATGCTAGAGCTTTTCTTTAAATCTACCATTTAGCATATTCAGCCTGTCATCACATTTTCCAGGAACAAATGCTAGCAATTCCCAACAAAAAGATCAGTAAGAGTCTACCAACACTTCCACACTGGTGGCTCTGCAGCAATTTTCCTTCTCCTATCCAAGATGAAAACAACCAGTTGCCTTAATATGGTGCTTCAAAGTAGTAAAACATCTTAAGGCGATTCACAGGAGGGTTATCAAACAAAATGGACACTGAACCATATAATGAGATATGAGGGCAGATTACCAAAACTTGATCAAAGAGATTGGGTTCTAAGAATCATCTTAAAGGAGCTGAGAGAAGCAGAAAGTTCGAAGTGTTTAGTGAGGAAATTTCAGAGTTTAGTGCTTTGGCAGCTCAAAGCATGGCTGTGAATGGTAGACTGATTAAAATCAGGCGAGGAACCAGAAATGGAAGAGTACAGATATCTGGGAGAGCTGTAGAAAGTTGCAGAGATAGGGAGGGCGAGGCCATGGAGAGATTGGAAAACAAGTGTGAGAATTTTAAAATCGAGGTTTTGCTTAACCATGAGCCAACGTAGGTCAGTGAGCAGAGGGATGAAGGGTGAATGGAATTCTGTGCGAGTTAGTATAAGAGCAGCAGAGGGCAGAAGATGAGAGGTCAGTCACAACTAGATTGGAATGGTCAATTATAGAGGCAGGAAGTGCACAGATGAGACTTTCAGCAGCGGGTTAGCTGAGGCAGGAATAGAATCAGGCAATGTTACAGAGTGGAAATAGGCAGTCTCAGTGATGGTGCAGATATATGGTGAAAAGCTCATCTCGAGCACAGATTTGACACCAAGGTTGCAAACAGCCTGGTTCGGCCTTAGACCATTGACACAGAGAGGGATGGAGTCAATGGCGAGGGAGTGGAGTTTGTACTGAAGACCTAAAACAATAACTTTGGCCTTCTCACTTTTTTTTCATCCATTCCATGGAGTGTGAGCATTGTCGGCAACGACAGCATTTATTGCCCATTGAGAAGATGGTGATGAGCCCCTTTTTGAACTGCTACAATCCAGGTGGTGTAGGTGCATACACAGTGCTGTCCTGTTAGAGGGAGGTCCAGGATACTGATCTAGCAACAGTGAAGGAACAGCAATATAGCTCCACGTCATGATGATGTGTGACTTGGAGGGGAATTTGCTGGTGATGATATTCCCATGCGCCTGCTGTCCTTTTTCTTCTAGATGACAGAGGTTACCGGTTTGGAAGGTGCCATCAAAGGAGCCTTCGCAAGTTGCTAAATTGCATTTTGCAATGATACACACTGCTGCCACTGTGCGTCAGAGGTGGAAAGATTGAATGTTTAAGGTGGTGGATGGGATGCTATGTCCAGGATGGTGTCGAGCTACTTCAGTGTTGCTGGAGCTGCACTCATCCAGGCAAATGAGAAGTATTCCATCATGCTGCACCTTGTAGACGGTGGACAGGTTTTGCGATGTCAGAAGGTGAATTACACGCTGCAGAATCCCCAGCCTCTAACCTGCTCTTGTAGACACAGTATTTATTTGGCTGGCCCAGTTAAGTTTCAGGTCAATGGTAACCCCAGGATGTAGACAGTGGAGGATTCAGCAATGGTAATGCTGTTGAATTTCAAGGGGGTGTGGTCAAATTCTCTCTTGTTATTGACGGTCATTGCCTGCCACATGTGTAGCAAGCAAGTTACTTGCCATTTATCAGCCCAAGGCTAAATGTTGTAAAACAGTTGTTGCATCTGGGCATGCGCCACTTCACTACCTGAGGACTTGCAAGTCATACTGAGAACTGCAAACATTAGCGATCATCCCCATTTCTCACATTATGGAAGGAAGATAATTGATGAAGCAACCGAGCAGGGTTGGGCCTAGGACACTACCCTAAGGAACTCCTGCAGCAATGTTCAGAGGCCACAAGCAAATTGGTGTAGGAGAAGTAAGATTAGAGAGTTGAATGTGTGGCTCAAAGATTGATGTGGGGGAAAAGAGTTTCAATTCATGGGGCACTGGCACCAGTACTGGGGGAAATGGGAGCTGTACCATTTGGATTGTCTTCACCTAAATCATGCTGGTACCAGTGTTCTGGCCAGCTGTTTAACTAGGGCAATAGAAAAAGCTTTCAGGTAAATAGTGAGGGTGAGGGGGTCACCTGAGGGGAGATGTGGTAAGGTTAAGAGAAAGGGCAAGGCAACAGGGCAGGATAGCAACATGGGTAATGATAACCAGAGTGTGGCAGGAAGAGACAGACTGTACTAACTTAATAGAACACCGGCAAATAAGGCTAGAGTTTGCAAGAATGGAAAAAAGACAGAATTAAAGGCTCTATAACTGAATGTGCACAGTATTTGCGACAAAATGGAATAAATGATAGCACAAATAGAAGAAAATCTGTATGAACTGATAGCCATTTCAGAGACGTGGAACTAAATTTTCCAACACGCTGTGGCAGGACCTGCTGTGGGGGATGCGGCGGGTCAGCCAAAAGTCCATTGACTTTCAGCGGGACCAGGAGATCCCGGTGGCGGGCAGGGCCAGAAAATCCCAGCCATGATTGCAAAGTGACCAAGGCTGAGACTCACACATTCAAGGATATTTGACATTTCAAAAGGACAGAAAGCTAAGAAAATGTGGTGGGGTAGCTCTGTTAATTAAGGATGACATTAGCACAGTACTGTAGTGAGAGATGACCATAGTTCAGAAGATCAAAATGTAGAAACAGTTTGGTTAGAGATAAGAAATAGAAAAAGTACGAAGTGACTTGTGGGAGTAGTTTATAGCCCCCTAATAGTAGCTATACTGTAGGACAGGGTAAGAAAGGTATTACAATAATCACAGGTGACTTTAATCTTCATAAGGATTGAATGAATCAGATTGGCAAAGGGAGCCTGCAAGATAAGTTCATAGAGTGTACTCGGGACAATTTCTTAGAGCAGTACATTCTAGTGCCAACTAGGGAGCAGGTTATTTTAGTCCTAGTAATGTGCAATCACAGAATCACAGAGTGATCACAGTGCAATGAGACAGCATTAAGTAATGATCTCATAGTAAAGGAGCCTCTGGGCAACAATGATCATAATATGATAAAATTTCACACTCAGTTTGAGGGTGAGAAGTTTGGGTCTAAGGCTCGTGTCTTAAACTTAAATAAAGGCAATTACATGTGTATGAGGACAGAGTTAGCTAAACTGAACTGGGAAAATAGGTTAAAAGGTAGGACAATAGGTAGTAGAGAAACAGAGGCAGACATTCAAAGAAGTCTTTCATAACTCTCAGCGAAGATATATTCCACTGAAAATAAAACTCTATGAGAAGGATACACCAGGTATATTGTGTCTACCTTCACTGTAGAAGACACAAAAAAAACCCAAGAATAATCGAAAAGCACGAGTTAAAAGGGAGAGAGGAACTGAAAACAATTGCACTCACTAAGGAAAGGGTACTGGGAAAACCATTAAAACTAAAGGTTGACAAGTACCCTGGACCTGTTGGCCTACATCCTAGGGTCCTAAAAGAAGTGGCTGCAGAGATAGTAGATCCATTGATTGTGATCTTCCAAAATTCCCTAAATTCTGGATTTGAAAACCACTGATGTAACACCTCTACTCACTTCTATTAGGCTAGTTAGCATAACATCTGTCATAGGGAAAATGCTAGAATCCATTATTAAGGATGTAATAGCAGGACATTTAGAAAATCATGATACAATCAAGCAGAAACAACATGATTTTGTGAAAGGTAAATCATGCTTGCCTAATTTATCATGGCCCTCTGAGGAAGTAACAAGCAAGGTGGATAAAGAGAGACGTGATTTCCAAAAGGCATTTGATAAGGCACCACATTGAAGGTTACTACATAAAATTAGAACTGATGGCATAGGGGGTGACATATTGGCATGGATAGAGGATGTTTCTTTCATCATTTTCTTATTTCATCAGGGTTTCTTAATAAAACACCTTCCTTACTCTCTATTGCTGTTGTTTTCAATCCTTTATGTTGATTGCTACTAATCTCCTCTGCTTTTGCATACATAAGGTTTACCCTTCCTAATCAATCCAATTCTTCGAGTATATCACACTGCTCTTTTAACCATTGTTCTCGTGCCTTTTCTGTTTCTCTTCTTAACTCGTTATTTAAGTGTCTCTATTTCAGCTTGTGTCCTTCAGTATTGATATTCTTTCATTTTCTTTCTTCCGTCTATTGCAACAGTGCTGTAATAACCCATGCTTTCTTGATCCTTTTTCCTCTGAAAAACTGTATACCATATACTGTTTGCCCCTCCTTCCATGACAGATTCTTGAAACAGTTTCCATCGCTCAATCATGTTAGTGGTATCCTTATCTTTTCTCATTATCGCTTTGCTACTTCATTTACAAATTCTTCATTTATTTCTTTCAGCCTCTCTAGGTTCAACTGTTTTCTGCGTTTTCCACCTTGGATCTTCTTCAATCGAAATACTGTTTCCATTTGCACAAGATTATGATCTACGTGTGTCGGATCCTGGCTGAGCTTTTCTGTTCTTAACACTACTCCTGCAACTTTGTCTTACCATTACATAGTCCAGTTGAAATATTCCTGCATGGTCAAACATTTTCCATGTATATCTTCTTCTTGCATGATGCCTAAACCATGTATTTGCTATCTTGAGTGCTGTTCTTCTGCAAAAATCTACAGTTTTTGGCCTCGCTCATTTATTTTTCTAAGACCATATGGTCCTACTTCTTTGCTGTCTCTTCCTTCGCCAAGAAAACTGTTCCAATCTCCCATAACAATCACATAACCCTTTCCACTCTCCTGTTCAGTCAGTTTTTCAATTCTATTATACATTTCATCAACCTCCTCATCCGGATGTTCGCTTGTGGGCAGATACACTTGAATGATGGTTATGTCCACTGGTTGCCCCTTCAGTTTCACATGGCATCAGTCTACCTGAATAGCATTTCATTTCACTCACACATTTGGCAGGCATTACTTTCTTCTTTTCTTCTCCTTCTGAGTATATGATCCTCACTTCATCATTCATGAAATTGCCTTGTCCTATCCACCATACTTCACATAACCCTGGGACGTTTAATTTCTCCTTTTCCATTTTTTGCTTTAGGTTCAGTAGCTTTCCTTTCCTGGTCATTGTTTATGCATTCCACATTCCTATTCTTTTGTTACTACCAAACTTGTATATATGAGAATTTTGCTGGAAAAACAGCTGGAATAGATGAAACACCTACAGCTGATTAGTAACATTAATTGTTACTAATGCTGTGCAAATATATTTATTTATCAGGAGAATAGCCAGAGGACTTCATGCAGGCAATAATGATCACCCAAAGAAAGGAGCCAAAGGCATGCCGATGTTCTGACTTTCGTACAATTAGTCTGATTGTCCATACATCAAAGGTTGTGTTGAGTGTTGTAACAAAGAGTGTGGGAAGGTGCAGAGCTACACTTGAGATGACCAGTTTGCATTCCAGGGAGGAAAAGGAACAAGAGAAGCAAATGGCATTATAAGATTCAGCAGGTCTGGCAGCATGTACGGAAGAGAGCACAGTTAACATTTCGAGTCTGCATGACTCTTCAACAGAACTAAGGAAAAATAGAAAAGGGGTGAAATATAAGCTGGTTTAAGAGGGGGTTCGGACAAGAGAGCTGGATAGAGGGCCAGTGATAGGTGGAGATAACCAAAAGATGTCACAGACAAAAGGACAAAGACGTGTTGAAGGTGGTGATATTATCTAAAGGAATGTGCTAATTAAGGGTAGAAAGCAGGACAAGCAAGGTACAGTTAGCCCTAGTGGGGGTGGGGTGGGGTGAAGGAATTGAAAAAGGCTAAAAGGTAGAGATAAAACAATGGATGGAAATACATTTAAAAATAATAGAAATAGGTGGGAAAAGAAAAATCTATATAAATTATTGGAAAAATCAGAGGGGGAAAAATCAGAAAGGGGGTGGGGATGGAGGAGAGAGTTCATGATCTAAAATTGTTGAACTCAATATTCAGTCCGGAAGGCTGTAAAGTGCCGAGTCGGAAAATTTTATTAATTTTGCTTCCAATTTCCACCCCTCCATCATTTTCACATGGTCTATCTCTGACACTTCCCTTCCCTTCCTTGACCTCTCTGTCTCAATTTCTGGTGATAGACCGTCCATCAATATTCATTACAAGCCTACCAACTCCCACAGCTACCTCGACTACAGCTCCTCACACCCCGCTTCCTGTAAGGACTCCATCCCATTCTCTCAGTTCCTTCACCTCCATCGCATCTGTTCTGATGATGCCACTTTCAAAAACAATTCCTCTGACATGTCCTCCTTCTTCCTTCACCAAGGTTTTCCACCCACGGTGGTTGACAGGACCCTCAACCATGTCCGGCCCATCTCCCACGCATCCTCCCTCACACCTTCTTCTCCCTCTCAGAAACATGATAGGGTCCCCCTTGTCCTCACTTATCACCCCACCAGCCTCCGCATTCAGAGAATCATCCTCCGCCATTTCCGCCAACTCCAGCATGATGCCACCACCAAACACATCTTTCTTTCACTCGCCCCTGACAGCATTCCGTAGGGATCGTTCCCTCTGTGACACCCTGGTCCACTCCTCCATCACCCCCTACACCTCAACCCCCTCCCACGGCACCTTCTCATGCAACCGCAGAAGATGCAACACCTGCCCCTTTACTTCCCCTCTCCTCACCGTCCAAGGGCCCAAACACTCATTTCAAGTGAAGCAGCATTTCACTTGTACTTCCCTCAACTTAGTCTACTGCATTCGTTGTTCCCAATGCGGTTTCCTCTACATTGGAGAGACCAAACGCAGACTGGGTGACCGCTTTGCAGAACACCTTCGTTCTGTCCGCAAGCATTACCCAGACCTCCCTGTCGCTTGCCATTTCAACACTCCACCCTGCTCTCATGCCCACATGTCTGTCCTTGACTTGCTGCATTGTTCCAGTGAAGCTCAACACAAACTGGAGGAACAGCACCTCAGCTTCCGACTCGGCACTTTACAGCCTTCCGGACTGAATATTGAGTTCAACAATTTTAGATCATGAACTCTCTCCTCCATCCCCACCCCCTTTCTGATTTTTCCCCCTCCTTTTTGTTTTTTCCAATAATTTATATAGATTTTTCTTTTCCGACCTATTTCCATTATTTTTAAATGTATTCCACCCATCGTTTATTTCACCCCACCCCCACTAGAGCTACCTTGCTTGTCCTGCTCTCCACTCTTAATTAGCACATTCTTTTAGATAACATCACTACCTTCAACACCTCTTTGTTCTTTTGTCTGTAACATCTTTTTGTTATCTCCTCCTATCACTGCTTGCTTGTCCCAACAACCACCCCCCTTCTCTCCCCCCACCCCAAAACCAGCTTATATTTCACCCCTTTCCTATTTTTACTTAGTTCTGTTGAAGGGTCATGAGGACTCGAAATGTCAACTTTGCTCTTCTCCGCCGATGCTGCCAGACCTGCTGAGTTTTTCCAGGTATTTCTGTTTTTGTTATGGAAAAGGTGGTACTTGGTAAGAAGAGACGATTGCTAACTGGAGAACTGAATGAACAACTCAAGGAGCGACATGTAAAGAGCTTGATTTGGAGTGTTGTTTTGTATGGATGTGGGAATTGGATCTTAGAGAAGGAAGGAACCAACTTGCCAATTAGTTTTGAAATGTGAGTTTGGAGGAGAATGAAAAGGATCAGCTGGACAGAAAAAGTAACAATTGATGAAGTGCTGAGGAGAGCAAACAAACAAAGAAATTTGTTGATCATAATTAGGAAAAAGCAGAGAGACTGAGTAGGGCACATCTTAAGAGGAAATGGACTTGTAAGAGATGTTATGGAGGGAAGATTAAGGAAAGAGAGGAAGAGAGTATCAATTGAAATTCTTGAGAATTGAAGGAAGTTATTGACAATGAAAGAATGGCACAGGATATAAAGAAATGGAAAGACGACTAAGAGCCAAGGACCTGTCTTCAGGTCCTTGATGATAATAATGATGAGTTTTAAGTATTTTGGCAGCACTTTATAGTGGGCCTCTGTCTCCCCTGTACGGCAGCATTATTCTCTACTCCTCCTACTTTTTTGCCTTATCCCCTCATTTTCCCAGCACACTCATCCACCAACCGTGCCCCACCCTTCCTTCCCCTCATCCCCGCCTTCTCTCCTGCCTTACCTCCTCCACCCCTCTCCCCTTATCATTCACCCATTTGCTCCCCTCATCATGCTCTTCATGTTCTTCCCCTCCTACAACCCTCTCTTTTTTCCTCCTCCCTCCTCAAGCCTCTCCACCACTCGTGTCTTATTTTCCACCCCCTTCTCGTCAACCTTCCCTGCTTCTTGCTCCAGCCCCTCCCCCTTCCTCCACTATATCCGCTTGCTTTCTTCTTCCTCCCTATCCTTGTTCTCCTCCTCCCCCTCCCTTTAACAGACTCCCTTTCTTTTCCTTCTCCCAATACAGACAACTAATGAGAAAGGTATCACATATATGCCATAACATTATTTTACAGCTGATCATTGTTAATTTTGTTGCCTACCCTTATTCAACAGGTTATATTGTATAACAATATTACAAAATAAAAAAAATACAATATTTTATATCCTAGTGGGTTATAAAATCATTTACTTAATTATCACATCCCATCAGATTTTATTTGCAGAACACGTATTCAGTCTTCTGTTCGTTTCAGGACTTAAGGTTACCTGTTTTTCCTACTACGAACAGAATGTGTACTATAATTTTTTTTTAAATGACTGACAAAGGTTCTACGTTCATGGCTTTAGAGATTCATTAACTTCCTTTTTGAAATTATGCCAGAAGAGTAAGTGCTTTTTAATTAGTTTTCCTACTTTGGGCATTATAAATGACCTCTGGTACAGCGCACAGATTACGCTTGAACGTTACAACAGAAATCACCAGAGGCATAAGAATCAAATGTGTAAAAAGTCTTCCACAGTCTTATACTACGGTGTTTTTTTTTTAATAACCTTATTCAACTTCAGCATTCAATATTGCAGGTTAGTGTAAAGTTTTATGCATTACTATAACTATAGTAGGTGTTACTTTAAGGATAGAAACAACAAAAATACCACAAAGCACAGCCATTTTACAATGGAATCTAATTATACAGATAAAAATTTCTCTATAACAATGCAGTATTGAGGATTTCAAACTCCCAAGCCACAATTTTAACTTGGGTCATGATTGTGGCAGAGAGGGGCTGGCAGGAGGGAAGTGCCTGTGATAAAGCCAGATTGAGGTCCAACTTAAATATCATGAAACCCATTTAAGTCTTGCCACATTCGCTCCTGTCGCTCGTGGATCTCAATACTGGTAGGGAGGTGCAGGATCTGAAGCAGCAGGTCACCACCATCGGACACCAGAGAAAAACCACTAACAAATTTGAAACAATCATTTACCTAGCTCTCTTCTGGTCTTGAATCCTGCCTGCACCAGCTTTTCCTGGCAGCTTTAGCTCTGCGCATCATTGCTGTACACCCTAGTTCAAATTATATTGGTGTGAAAAATGACATCATTGGATATCAACATTTAGATATTAGTGAGGCCCAGACATGCCTGCAGCAGGTTGCCTTAATATGCCCAAAAGCCTGGGAGTTAAAATGGACAGGGCTGGGAATGCAGCGAATTGGCCCCAGTTCTCACTTTAATCGCCTGCTCTGAGTCAGACCAGCAAGGTCTGAAAAACATTTACAAAAACATTAGTACAAACAAGAGGCATTTGTTTTAAAAAGAGGAAGTGAGAGAAAGAGAGAGAGATGAAATATTTAAAGGTAGATGTAAACACCTAAAAAAAATGTTGAAGAGTCCTTCAGAAACCTAAAGAAAAAATTAAAAAATTGGGAATCCCCAAAAAGACAAAAGCAGGTATCCACATTTCTGTGAAATCCTATTTGCAGTCGACACAATTTCAAATATACACAACTTGTGTCTGAGAAATTTGAGAAAGTTCTTGAGGAAATAATTAAATCTATTGATAAAGAAATGCAACGGATGGATTTTCAACAGGTTTTAATAAGGTGTCACAAAGAGGGCTTAAAATTAAAGACCCAAAAAAAAAGATAGTGGCAGCATAGTTAGGAAGTTGTTTACAGTAAATAGTCTACTGATGAATGGCCCAGGTCTTCCCGTCAGTGGCGGTGCGGGTGCGCACATTGTTGACTATGAATTAAACTGCCCATTTACCATTTTACACTGGAGCCTTTGCACCTTCCGGTCCCAGATCCAGTTTGAATCTAGCAACAAACAGAGTTAGGAGGCCAGGTGGTGAGCATAATTCCAATGAAACCACGCCCCATTTTTCATCATGAACTGAACTCACCCCCCTTAAGTTCTGTCTTCAGTTTATTGATTTACACTATTTTTAAATGAACCTGTCAACCTCCAAAATTACACAGCCTCACCGCCCAACAATGTTCACTCCCCTCGCCCAATGCTCACCTCCTCCCTGCCCCACAGCAGTCTTCAGCCCCTCCCTCATTCCCAATATTTTTTACCCGTTCCCTCACCCCCTCCCAACAACGTTGACCCTTCCAATATTGGCTTGACAGAATCCAGGGATTCCAGAAGGCAAGTCAGGAAGGAGTAAGCATCTTTGGGGATGGGGGGCAGTGAGCATTGCCAGGAGGGGGTGAGCATTCCCAAGAGGGCTGAGCAGTGCCGGCGGGGGGAGGGAGGGGGAGGGTGGGTGGCGGGGATGAGGTGGTGAATATTGCTGGGATGTGGTGAGCATTGCTGGGAGAGGGGGTGAACATTACTGTAGGGAGTAGTGAGGGGGATGTGTGAACACTGCAGGGAGGGGAAGTGAACACTGCTCAGAGGGGATCAGCATTGTTGCAAAAGGGGGCAGGTGAACATTGTCGGGACTGGGTGAGCACTATGGGGAGGGGGGTGAACATTGCCAGGAGAGGGTGAGCATTGTCAGGAGTAGAGTGAACATTGACGGGGGTGGGGGTTGGACATTTCGGGAGGGGTTGCTGAGCTGTATCAGGGGCCTGGTTGCCGTGGTGCTGGAGCACTTTAACACTCAACTGATTTACTTCGAGCCACGCTCCTCAGCAGGCTTTACACCTGCTAGGAAAAACTCTTAAGTAAATCTGTGTAAAAACAAGGGTGAGTTTAGCGCAAACAGCCCAAGCCTCTGTGACTCTGGTCATCTGAGCCCATTGTCGTAGGTAACTCTGCAGCAGTCCAGGCAAGGTAAAACCAGTAATCGAAAGTTTAAGCTTCCAGCGTAAGTACCATTCACACGTGCGTGTCAGGACTTCCTCAGGGCCCCAAGACGCATCAGCAAATTAAGTTGATTCATTCACCGCTCCCCGTATCAGCCTTTAGAGATGTAAAGAGTGACATCCTTCAGGGTCCGTGCTGAACTATTACTCTTTGACATACACCTACATTTATATGTATATTTATCCTTATACATACACACATATACGTAAATGTGTACACATATGAAATTGATCTGGACTTGAGTATAGGGAACCCAATATCAAAACCTGAAAACAACACAAAAATACAAGGACATGGCTATGTTGGAGTGTCATTTCAGATGAAGCTGAATGCAAAGAAATGGGATGTTATATACATTGGTAGGAAGAATAAGGGATACAGTAATTGGTAAAACTTTAAACAACTAAAGATGTAGAGCAACTTAGGGATTCAAATATATAAATCTTTAAAAGCAGAAGGACAAGATGATAAAGCTGCAAAATAAATAGGATCCTAGATTTTAATACCAAGGCATTGAATAAAAATGTTAAAAGGTAATGCTAAACCTACTGAAATCAGAAACCTATGGTTGAAAAACTACATTTAGTTTTGGGCACCTTGGGCATGTCACTGTACACTGTACAAGGATACAGAAGAGAGCTACTAAATGATGTCAAGGACAAGGGGCTTTAGCAATGAGGAGAAAATGTAGAAACTGGGCCCATCCTTTCAGGAGAAAAAAGTTGCAAGGAGATCTTATAGAGGTGGTTACACTAAGAGGTTTTGATCAGGATGTCCTAGGTTAAATCATAGCCTGTGCTTAATTAGCTGATCTCAAATGAGTAGTGATAACTATTGCAATTAGTCTCAGCATCTCTGGATTCAGAAGGGAAAATTTAAACAGGATTCATTGCTGCCTGATATGAAGAAATACAAATCCACTGGGCTTGTTTTGTTACAACAGTGGATATTACAAGCTGATTTGACTGAGGTGTTTAAAATTACAAAGGGCTTGGACAGAGTCAATTGAAACAGGTTGTTAATAGTAATTCTGAGGAGAATTACTGAGAACAAGGAGCAGAGATACAAGTTGAACTGCAAGATATTTGGGACAGAGAAGAGAAAGGTTTTTCTTAAAATGGAGAACTGGGAGGCTGTGGGAAGTGTTACCAGAATAATAGATGAAGCACAAGCCATCTCAACATTTAAGGTAGATTAAATAAGTGGTTGATGGGAAGGGGAAAAAAGGAATGTGAAGCAGGCATATGGGATAAAAACTGTTGCAAAATGGATGATAAACACCAACACAAATTAATTAGGCTGAATGGCCTATTTTCACATTGTAATTTCTATGGGTACCTTCAGCAAAAGGGTAAGCGAAAGATTGATGGAAAAAGAAAGAAAAAACATAATTGTATATGGTTCAATTGAGAATACCAGATGAACATGCTGTTCTGCACAATCTACATTTTAGTATGAGCAAAAATTAAGCAAATTAACACTACCACATCCAATATATTTAATACTACAACCAGGGCAATTAATACTTTCGCAATGTATCTTTTGGGTTTATTTGTTTATTTACACTACATGTTCATCAGATTACCAAGTATTTCATCTGAGTCATTTTTGAATCATTAGAATGGAATAAGAGAGGGAAATTACAAAACTGAAATCCAATTAGATTCAGACATTATAAAATCTTTAAGTCTGATTTTTTAGAAGCCCACAAATATTATCTGGACAACGTTAGATTGCAACATTGAAAATCATTTGTTATTTTACCCAATGATTGCATAAACCAAGACTGAATTTTATATTCGTCATGCTGACCCAATAATTGGATAATTGTTCCTCAACCTACATTGCTCAGAGCAGACAGTGCTCCGAATATAAGATTTTGATCTTGAGGAAAAATAATCAATATTCAATTGGTAAATTAGTACCTACTGATGACTATGGTGTTCCTGCGTAATTTTCATTGACATTAAACGAAAGCAAAATACAGGTCAACAATTTGCTTACCAAAATACATTTTTCCATTCAATTTTCAAAACAAAATGCAAGTTGAAACAGGTGATCATCTTGATGTTATACTGAGAAACTCATAGAATCATGATTAAGTCAGGAATTATGAGCTGCTATGACGTGATACAATTTAATACAGATTGCTAACTATCAAGGGGCAATATAATCCATAAATCTTTAAAGTTGCCATATTTCAATGCCAGGAAATAATAAGTATGGCAGACCCATGCAACCAAAGAAGGCAGCTCACCAATAACTTCTCAAGGGCAATTAGGGAACAAATGCTGGCCTTGCCAGCGACGCCCACATCCCATGAAAGAACAAAAAATGCATATGAAGAATAAACCCAGAAGTTATCTCATGTATACTGTAGTTCTTTCTATCTATTGTAAACAGAAGATTAGTAAAAACATAATTCTCACCCAAATCCCTGGACTACATCCTCCCCATTCCCTTCACAATATAATGAACGGCTGTTCTTATTCCACAACATTTCTATGCTAATGTCTAGTTGAACTACATGTTAAACTATAACTGCTTCTGGGATTGTCACTCCGAATATAATCCCATATAATCCAGACATCTGCTTGTGACAACTATGTTTTTAAGAATTTATTTTCTAATTCTGTATCATTCTATGCCTACCAAAGAATGTTTTCACTTTATAGTACAGTATAAAGAACACCAACAAATTCCTTTGTTGCTTCAACGCGTGGGGAAAAGTTTACACAGCAGCAGTCCTAACAGCAGTTATTTCACTAGGTCTTTTCAGTTTACACAAGGAGAAATACCAGTTTATAAAATTTGTTTCTCTTGTAGCTCTAACAAGTTAGTACAGACACCCACAATTTTTCCTGCCGCCACAAACCATTCTTTTTGCACATTTTCTTTAACAATACAAGAAAAGGTGTTCAATGCCAGGAAATAATGTTTTTGTAGTTATATTTAAATTAACCAAAATAGCTAAATGGACATGTGAATAGAACAAATTAGACTTTTTAAAAGTAACTCCGAGTCCTGAAAAGTCAGAAATAAAAAAGAAAAGAAATATAGTTATTATTTCTCCCCAGTGATGATGATGGCAGCTTCTTCACAGGTGAAGATCTTGGGAAGGCTTGTCTCACTAGAGACTGAAGAAGTCAGTTCTTGAACTACAGGCTCTCGAATAGTTCAGGCATTGGAGCTCCTGATTTAGAGGGGCTATGGTGTGAGCAGACTTCTTCCATTGTCTGCACCTTTCTTCAGCAGCCTCACGTTTGTTTGTTTGGACCTTATCGGTTGGATTCCTGGTTCTTGTGTGTCAGCAGCCTCCTGCACCCATAACTATTGGGTCAATGACAACCAGAGAGAGCTGCCTTTTCAGCAGGCTTTGAAGCATTTGCGAGGTGTACCTTGATCTCACTTAACAGAGCATTGTTCACCATAAAGCACTGCTTTTGGAATTCTAGAATCCTCCAATGTGACATATGTCCTGCTCAAGTGGCAATGTAAGAGCATACAATCCTGGACAGATTGGCTCTATTGAGGACTTAAGTGTTTGTACTGTAGTTTTGCCATCTGATGATGTTCATGATGGATCAAAGACAGCGCTTATGGAAGTGCTCCAGCAGTTGCATTTGTTTTCTGTGCAAAACCCATGATAATGGCCAAGACAAATGGGTGGTGATGACAACCACTCTAAGTCTTGAGTTTTGGTAGAGATGTATGGTGAATGGCTTGGCCAGACATGCTTCGAAAGGCGACTAAAGAAGCTGTTCGCCTTGGACAGTTGATTGTCTATGTCTTTGTTGACAGTGGTATTATTTGAGATAACATAATAGAATGGTAAATTAGGTATTCTGCTGCACTGACGTTGCTGCGGTCAATGCTGATCTGCAATGGATAGTAATTTCCTTGGGGCTGTGGTTGGTTCAGCACCTCTGTTTTCTTTAGGTTAACAGGAAGGTCAAAGGCATTTGCTGCTTCAGAGGAACAGTTTACAATGAGCAGCATTGCCTCTTCTGTGTATGTCAGAGGCCTTAGCAAACAGAAGTTACACGATAAGCTCTCCTGTGGTTTTGGTATGTGCCAGAAGTTGTCGCAGGTTGAAGAGAATGCTGTCTGTTCAAAAGCAGATAGATATGCCCTCTGTCAAGCCTAACTTTGCCTCTTGAAGCATACTGAAGAAAATACAGAAAAGGGTCAGTGCCAGAACACAGCTTTGCTTAACATCAATGAAGATGGGGAAGCTGTCTGAGAGGACTCGTTTCTGCTTGACCTGACCTTTCTGGCCTTCGTGCAGTTGACAGAGAATAGTAAGTAACCTTGGAGAGCACCCCAATCAAGATAGTTTCTTCCAAACAAGTCTATAAAGAAGCACTCTGGCCAAGGTTTTGCCTGCAATGTAAAGTAAAGTGGTGCCTCTGTAGCTTTAACAGTCAGACTTCTGTCCCTTGTTTTTGTAGAAGGAGACCATCAATGCATCTCGAAGGTCCTGATGCACTCTCTCCCTCCCACTCTCTCTCTCTCTCGCTCTCTCAGCATGCTGCAAACAGATCTGTAAGCCTATCAAGAATCACATCTCCTCCCTGATCATAGACCTCGGCTGGAATCCCAATCATTCTGGGGGCTTTGTGTGATTTCAATTGTGCTATAGCAGTCTTGATCTCCTTGTGGAGTGGTAGTTCATCCAGCTCAGCGTTTACTCTGGGAGATCTCCCAGAATTTCTAAATAAAATAAACCAACCTTTTCAAGTGATCAGAAATCCCCTCCAGTTCAGTGCTTACATAGAGAGCACAATTGAACAAATTAATTCTTCAAAGCAGCTTCAATTTTCACTATCGTTTATCATTTAATTACCATGCCATGTCATTATCATAACATTGTTCATTTGTCCTAGTTATATTCCACAAAAAGTCTGATATGCCACTACTTGAGATGTCAACAGTGCAAGATGGAATATGCAGTTCTTCATAGCAAAGAACGTCTATATAATATGCTATGTGGCATGTTTCTTCCATGCCAAAACAATTGGAAGATGTTGATAGATTTTTCTCCAATGTGCCAGGTAAGTTGTTGCCAAAACACCTATAAATCTGTATTGGTACACTATGAAAATATACTTTTGTATGACTAGCAATTACAGGGTACAGAAGCTATTGATTATGGTACTGGACCAGCAATGTAGAAGTGAAGAATTCAAATCCCACTATAGCAAGTTGTAAAACTACAAAATTACGAGAGCTGCCTGTGTCAGCATATGCTTCATATTCTGTGAAGGATAAATATCATCTGCCAGGTGTATACTCATTCACCAATTTGTTTGTCTTCCTGAAGTCTGTTACTGCCCCCTCAATGTTTACTACATTTCCAACTTTCCTGTCATCTGCAAACTTTGAAATTATGCCTTATATTGTATACTGTAGCCTAGGGCGTTAGTGTCTATGAAAAAAAGCAGTAATCCTAACACTGACCCCTGGACGACATAACTGCACTTTGCTACAATCTGAAAAAAATAATTTACCATAAATCTCTGTTGCCTGTCCATTAGTTACATTCTGGTCACGCAGCCACAGTGGTATATTATCAAATACATTTTTGAAAGCCCTTATACATAGCAATTGAACAGTGTAAAATACAGACAAAAAGAAATTTCAATAGGTGCAATCATTTCCTTAGAACTACTTATCAACTGGTAATTTAGCATAGTTTCCTCAAGATATACAGTTCTTCACAGCAAAGAAATTCTATATAAATAATGGAAGTAATAATGAAACCAACGCACGTTATTGGGGTGAATTTCCTTGGGTCTGCTCTCACTGCGCTGCCGTAGTTTTGGCGGAAAGCCTATTTAATGCATGTAATAGGGTTTCCCTGAAAAATTTACGGCAGAACAGCAGGACAAACCAGGAGGAAACATTTACTATATTCAGCCTCCACACCCTTCCAACAGGCAATCCCATCATGGGATTCCCTGCCATTCGCATTTTTTTTGCCGCAAGATCTCTGAAGTGTAGGAGATTTCAATGCGTTTTCACGACTAAATATATGGTTAAGAAGGTGTAGCATTGTGATAGGGACTATGCACGTAAAATGAAGCAATGTACAAAATTATGCAGCTACCTTTAGCCTATAAATAGTGGTCAAAATGGTTACATTTTGCAGATAGCTTAGATAGTGCATGGATTTTATCTTATATACAGAGGAATAATCGCATATTGGTGCTCACCTGGTCTCGGGGTCTCTGGTAGCCACTTGGAAGGTCCGATCTGCCGCAGCTGGAAAACTTTCTTTACCTCCTCACAGTTGGGCTCAGCCTCCAAACTGCCCAACAAGAGAAGCAAGACAGCCACACTCACACAAGATGCGCGCTTCATCTTCAACCCCAGCTTCGCCAAGAAAATCAACCCCAACGTGGAACTTCGTCAAAGTTTTTCCACCCCTTAAATTTTCCTCCGGACTTGACGTCCCTCCTCAGAACTAAAGCAGCCAAAAGGTAAAAAGCCGAGGCACATTCAAGTGGCATAACCAGCAGAGATTCCACTCCCCCCACCCCTCACTCCTCACTGAAATCCTTCCTCTTTCGCGACTGCTGTTTTTGTTTAAATTTTAATACAAGTTAAAATGTCACAAAGCCGACTCGAGAGGAAAAGAAAATGTTAAAGGCAGAAGGGAGGAAATCAGCAGCCAGCGTGTGGCTGGCCCCCTTTGGCAGAGCTCAGGGTGAAGTGGCCGGAGTTTCTGCCGGGACAGCGCTCGCGCTCCGGGAGACAATTCCACAGTGAAGCCGCCAGCGCGCGCCCGCCCGTCCGTCCGTCCGTGTCTCGCGAGTGAGCGCGCTGCTTCCACCAGCAAACCACTTGACTGCACATCACATCAGATCAGAGCCACCCACTGGCTGCAGCAGGAGCTCCAGGTTACGCAAACTGAGTGCCCCGTGCAGTATACTTCGCAATATCAAATACTTTTGTAACCAAAAAAAAATACACTATAAGCATCAGCCTTAGGCGCGAGGGAATGATGTTGATATTTGCAGTAAAAAGCAGTGGCTGCATTTGAGGACATCATTTTTGTTGGGATGATTTACCCCTTTTTCTTGAAAATGTGATTGCAATTAATTTTTAAAATTGTAAACATAACGTTCCAGAATCAGAGATTTGTATTTACTGAAAATTCAAAATTGAAATGATTAAGAATACAGTAAAATGTACAACAGAATCATAGTAAAACATACAAACTCTTCAGTAATTTCAAATGCTTCCCGATAATCAGACCTTTCATTCTGAAACGTTTTAATACAATTCTCCTGTGGTCACATGTAATTTACCATGCTGCGCACTCATTGCAAAGACTAGAAACAGAAGCTCAGATATTGAGTAAAGTGTGAAGGAACGGCGTGACCATTCACCTCAAAATAATCCCCACCAAGTTTTATCAAGCTCCAGTGTACAAACTTCCTTTCCCGACATCAGTTTGAATTCGGCACCCTCTGCAGGGGATCTGTGGTGTCTGTGAACCAATTGGATTGAAAAATCTTCACCAAGAGCAAAGCGGGAAATAAAACCAAATAAGAAATATAAATCACATTTTAATCATTCCACAGGAAGTGAAATAAAGAGGGAATTTAATGCCCTCCCCCGTGGCAAGTTGGATGGTGAGGGGGCATTCAATCAGGCAGGAGACTCTTTCGAGTTACCAAGAGTCACAGATTGCAACTTCTTTCGAGTACAATCACAGTTCTTGGTTTTTCCAGGAGTGGGACATGAACCCACAACCCTCTGATTCAAAGGCGAGGGTGCTATGGACTGAGCCACAGCTGACCCCTCTGCAATCAGGCAGGAGGGTGGTGAGTGGGGAACTTGCTGCCAATTGAGACCTCATTCCGCCACCACTGGTATTAACACAGCACTGAGCGGGGTACTTGCCATGTGCGGAGCAAACCCAGCCTGAACTTTTCGCTCGTCTGGTGCCCGACTACGATGAGAAAGGCTCAGCACTGCTGGTGGGGGCAGGCGCCGACGTCACCGCAAGTGCTGGTGAGCACTTCCAGTGAGCTCCCTGAAGGCAGACAGCTGCCTACAGTTCCTACAGACCTCCACAAAATAAACGTAACAATGAAAATGCTGCAAAATATGTCCATACAGCACAATCAAGCGCATGAAAGCATACCTCCTAAAAAAAAGTCCCCAGATATCTCTTTTTATTTCATTTCCCCACTGAGATTTCATCCCACCCTGGATTGTGGTTTGTTCAAAAATGTAAAGGCCACCTGGCTGATTGGTCCATGTGCCACCCGCAAAAGTGGTCCGGGCCACAAAAAATCACTTTCAATTGGCTTAATGGGCTTAATTGCCCGCTTAATTGTCAGCGGGCGCTCTTCCAACTTACGCGCGTGCGTAATTGTAGAATGTGTAGGTTCACGGACTCCCAAGACACCTCTTTTTGTGGTCTTGTGGAGCCCGTGGACCACGTTTATATAGGGTGTCTTAGGCTGCACTCCCTTTTTGGTTATTTAAAAAACCTTTTGTTACTATTTTGTTTGCACTTCAGTCCCACGCTCCTGATCTACAGACACCCGGTGCGGAAGGGGGTCGGGAAGGAGGAGGACCTCCTCGTGAACCTGCTCCTGGGCCTGGCCAGGTTGGCCATTAACAGGTCCAGGCAGCGGGCAATCGAGGGGGGAGTCCCGCCCGATTGTTTGTCCCTCTTCCGCGGCTACATTCGCGGCTGGGTGTCCCTGGAAAGGGAGCACGCGGTGTCTGCCGGCACCATCGAGGCCTTCCGTGCCCGGTGGGCACCGCGGGGACTGGGGTGTTTTGTTGACCCCTTTAATCACATTTTGGTTTAATGTTTGTAAGTTTCCTTTAAACTTTGTCCTTGGTTTTACAGCTGACCTGACTTAGGGGCTGTGCCTGATTTAACCCTTATTGTGTTAATTTAGTTTATTGTTTTAACTCTGAAAGAGATTACGCGCGCGCGTGCTGAGCGAGATATCGCACAAGTACGTGATGATGTTAGGACGCTCGCCCGACATCATCTCGTGCTATTTCACGGCCCAACAGATCAGTCATGCACTTGCCTGCTAGATGTAAAATTCTGGCACCCATGTGCCAGGGTGGGGGGTTCTGGTGGTAAGGAGTCTTGTCAAAGGTACTCAGTGCCTGATCAAGGAATACAGTCACACACCTGTGCCTTGGGATCTAGCAATGATCTTGGGCTCGGGTGAATTCACACGGGCAGCAGCCACCACCTCCCCTGTGGGCGCTGCTGTTCAATAGAAGGCCAGCAGCTCTCAGCAAGCAGGGTTTCCACTCCCCGGGTCCTTGAACCTGGGGAAAGCCCGCCGCTGTCCAGTTAAGTGCCTGGGTGGAGCTTAATTTGAGGGCCCTTTCCTAAAAGAGGCAATGCAGAACTCTTGCTGGCTCTTCAGATGGTGAGCGACACCCCCATGGCCTCCATTAAATACTGTCCAAAGATTGGGATGTACATGTTGGATTAAAGGAGAAACTTAAATAAAAAACACAGAAACTTTAAAGAAATATTTATCGACTTTTGTTAAAATCCGCACAATGAGACTCTTCTCAGAAAATTAATTGGCAGGTCCAGAGAGGGTGTTCAACAGTGATTATGGCTCACTGCAATGTTTAAAACTCATTTACTTTTGGTTGAAGAAGACTTGAGCTTTTCGCTGGTCTTCATTGTGATAATAATGGGTAATTAGTTTAAGTCAACATCTTAACCATGATTTTTGTGCAGATTCCATCAGCAAAGACTGCAACAGTGAACTCTGTGGAGGAGCAGGATTTCTCTGACAGGTATTTCCAGATTTCCATGTTTAACTTTGCATGTGCGGACAGCAGAAGTTGTCAGTTTTATACAGTTAGAACAGCAAGCACTGACAGCAAAATTCAAGCCAACGTTTGTGCTCAATTTTTAAAATGATAAGAAATGGATATTTTCTGCTACTGTTCACAATTAATAATAACAGAGATTATACTAAAGCTGAGAAGATAAACTAAACCAGGAATGATTTCTTGTGTGTGAATTCACTGTTGTTCGGTAAAATTGTTAATCAGCTTATAGAGATGTGGGTCTCTTCTGTGGATTGGCATTAAAGTGACCGAGTACAAATTTACTCACCTGTTGTGCTGGGGAATTCAAGGGTCAAACAGCAAAATTCTGGCAGAACACCTATTTGACAAAGCTCAGTCATTTAAAAGCACCTATGCTGTGCTTAGCTCTATACTTCATGCTCTTGACTCCATGAATCGCCACCTTGACATGGTGGAGAAGCTTGTGCACCCGGCAAATCCCTTGAGCAATGCTGCAGGGAGCTCCTTGCTCCCAGTAGGGCCATCCATGGGGATGTGCCAGACAATGTCCAAGGAGTCCTACCAGCAGAACAGGCAAATGAAGACTGTGTGTCTCACCAGCTGTGAAGGCGGAAGAAGGCCTCAGTGGCAAGGTGGTCCCAGTCATCCTGGTTTGACACGTCACAAAATATGATCACCAACCTGTCAAAATCATGTGGAGAATGATGGTTTCTCAAGGCTCCCATGCTCAAGGCTCCCATGCTAAACAAATTCACATGCAGATTTCTACCAGGGTCCATTTGCCAAGTCCTGTGGCGATGGAGATTGGCAAGGGGACAGGTCTGTGAACTTGGGAACCCTTGGTCAAGAATCTGCACAAGGTGACATACATAAAGGTCTTTCGACATCTGTGTCAGGACAGAGGTGTCTTTGGACATCAACATCTGTGACTGAGTAGTCCTCTTCAGGATACCCTCTTCTCATGGTGGGGAGCGGGCAGGGGGAAGGGGTTGGTGCTAGAAAAGGTGTCCTAAAAATAGGCTGTCCCACTTTTTCCTGGCCACACCCCGCAGGATCTTTGTGGTCAAAGAAAGAAAACTTTAAATTTTGCAACTTTGCATATTAGAACATTCATGGATAATCTCAAAAGTGACTATCCAGAAAGAAGACCTGCAATTGTATCGTATGAGCTATCAAGACTCCAAATTGTTATCACTGCCCTCAGTGAGATGCACCTTCCTGGGGAAGAGCAGTTGCAGCAACAAGCAGGGGGATACACCTTTTACTGGAAAGGAAAGGCTGACAGTGACCCTCTTGACCACAGAGTTGGTTTTGCCATCCAGAATAGGACCTTGAATACATGGTCAGAACTCTACAATTGTACAAATGGAGCACTCATGACATTTAACCTACATCTCAGCCGCCTTCTCAGCCACAATGTGCCACCATCATCAGTGTTTATGCCCTGACCCTTGACTCTGATGAAGATGTTAAGGAAAAGTTCTATTCTCACATTGCAGAAATCCTCACTGGCAACCTAAAAGAAGAAAAGATCATCCTTCTGAGGGCCTTTAATGCCAGGGTTAACTGTGACTCCAATATCCGGAGAAGAATCATTGGGAAAAATGGAGTGAAAAAAGGATGACAATGCCGTTCATCAACACTGGAAAGAACACTTTGAACAACTCCTCAACATGAATTGACAGTGGCAGCTGATACTCTCTAGACTATCCTCCAGTGCCCTGTGGTAGAATCCATGGGTAAGCCACCATCGATGGGAGAGCTGCAACAAACAATCAAATGGATGAAACAATAAACCCTGTGGCCCTGATGGCATTCCAGTGGAGGTCTTCAAAGCTGGCGGATTTTTCTCACATCAAGATTCCATGCACTCATCCAACGGATTTGTGAGGAGAAAGAGCTTCCCCCCACCCTGACTTCAGCATTGCAACAATAATAACTAGCTTTAAGAAGGGAGATGAGTCATGCTGTGGGAACTATTGAGGTATTTCTCTTTTGCCCGTAACAGGGAAAATCCTGATACACATCCCTCTGAATTGCCAACTTGCTGTGGCTGAGGAATTCCTCCTAGAAACAGAGTCTAGCTTTAGATTTTTCAGAGGAACCTCCAACATCGTTTCGTTGTCAGACAAATTCAAGAAAAATGTCGAGAACAACAACAGGAACACTTCATTGCATTCATGTATTCAACTCTTTCTTTGCAAGACCAAAGCATTTGACTCAGTAAATCATGAGGCTCCATGGATTGTGCTCCAAAGATTTGGATGCAAACTTCACCACAATCCTGCAATTGCTTCATGATGAAATGACTGCAACTGACTTGAGTGGGACACTTTCAAAAACAGACACTTTCAAAATTGGACCTGTGTCAAGCAAGGCTGCGTGTTAGCTGCCATACTATTTACAATCTACCTGACAGTGGCTATTCTTTTTATTCATTTATGGGATGTGGACATTGTTGGCTAGGTCAGCATTTATTGCTCATCACTAATTGCCCTTGAGAAGGTGGTGGTGAGCTGCCTTCTTGAACCGCTGCAGTCCATGTGGTGTAGGTACACCCACAGTGCTGTTAGGAAGAGAGTTCCAGGATTTTGACCCAGCGACAGTCAAGGAATGGCGATATATTTCCAAGTCAGGATGGTGAGTGACTTGGAGGGGAAATTCTGGGTGGTGGTGCTCCCATATATCTGCTGCCCTTGTCCTTTTAGATGGTAGTGGTCATGGGTTTGGAAGGTGCTGTCTAAGGAGCCTTGGTGAATTCCTGCAATGCATCTTGTAGATGGTACACACTGCTGCTACTGTGCATCAGTATTGGAGGGAGTGAATGTGGATGTGGTGCCAATCAGGTAGGCTTCTTTGTCTGGACGGTGTTCAAGATCCATGAGTGTTGTGGGAGCTGCACTCATCCAGGCAAGTGAGAAGTATTTGATCACACTCCTGACTTGTGCCTTGTAGATAGTGGACATGCTTTGGGGAATCAGGAGGTGGGTTACTCGTCACACGATTCCTAGCCTCTGACCTGCTCTTGTACCCACAGTATTTATATGGCTAGTCCAGTTCAGTTTCTGGTCAATGGTAACCCCCAGGATGTTGATAGCAGGGGATTCAGAGATGGTAATGTCATTGAACATCAAGGGGCGAAGGTTGGATTCTCTCTTGTTGGAGATGGACATTGCATGACATTTGTATGGCACAAACATTACTTGCCATTTGTCATCCCAAGCCTGGATATTGTCCAAGTCTTGCTGCATTTGGACATGGACTGCTTCAGTATCTGAGGAGTTGCGAATGGTGCTGAACATCGTGCAATCATCAGTGAACATCCCCACTTTTGACCTTATGATGGAAGGAAGGTCATTGATGAAGCAGCTGAAGGTGGTTGGGCCGAGGACACTACCCTGAGGAACTCCTGCGGTGATGTCCTAGAGATGAGACGACTGACCTCCAACAACCACAACCATCTTCCTTTGTGCTAGGTATGACTCCAACCAGAGGAGAGTTTTCCCCCTGAGTCCCATTGACTCCAGTTTTGCTAGGGTTCGTTAATGCCACACTCGGTCAAATGTGGCCTTGATGTCAAGGGCAGTCACTCTCACCTCACCTCTGGAGTTCAGCTCTTTTGTCCATGTTTGGACCAAGGCTGTAATAAGGTCAGGAGCTGAGTGGCCCTGGCAGAACCCAAACTGGGCGTCAGTGAGCAGGTTATTGCTAAGCTAGTGCCGCTTGATAGCACTGTTGATGACCCTTCCATTACTTTACTGATGATCGAGGGTAGACTGAGGTGGTAATTGGCCAGGTTGGATTTATCCTGCTTTTTGTGTACAGGACATACCTGGGCAATTTTCCACATAGCCGGGTACATGCCAGTGTTGCAGCTGTACTGGAACAGCTTGGCTAGGGGCACGGCAAGTTCTGGAGCACAAGTCTTCAGTACTATTGTTGGAATATTGTCAGGGCCCATAGCCTTTGCGGTATCCAGTGCCTTCAGCCATTTCTTGATATCACATGGAGTGAATTGAATTGGCTGAAGACTGGCAGCTGTGATGCTGGGGACCTCCAGAGGAGGCCGAGATGGATCATCCAGTCGGCACTTCTGGCTGAAGATTGTAGCAAATGCTTCATCCTTATATTTTGCACTGATGTGCTGGGCTCCTCCATCATTGAGGATGGGGATATTTGTGGAGCCTCCTCCTCCAGTGAGTTGTTTAATTGTCCACCACCATTCACGACTGGATGTGGCAGGACTGCAGAGCTTAGATCTGATCCGTTGGTTGTGGGATTGCTTAGCCCTGTCTATCACTTGCTGCTCATGCTGTTTGGCCTGCATGTAGTCCTATGTTATAACTTCACCAGGTTGACACCTCATTTTTAGGTATGCCTGGTGCTGCTCCTGGCATGCCCTCCTGCACTCTTCATTGAACCAGGGTTGATCCCCTGGCTTAATGTTAATGGTAGAGTGGGGGATATGCCGGGCCATGAGGTTACATATTGTGTTTGAATACAATTCTGCTGCTGCTGATGGCCCACAGCGCCTCATGGATGCTCAGTCTTGAGTTGCTAGATCTGTTTGAAATCTCTCCCATTTAGCACAGTGGTAGTGCCACACAACACGATGGAGGATATCTTCAATGTGAAGGCGGGACTTGTCTCCGCAATCACTGTGCAGTGGTCACTTCTACCGATAATGTCATGGACAGATGCATCTGCAGCAGGCAGGTTGGTGAGGATGAGGTCAAGTATGTTTTTCCCTCTTGTTTGTTCCCTCACCACCTGCCACAGACCCAGTCTAGCAGCTATGTAATTTAGGACTCAGCCAGCTCGGTCAGTAGTGGTGCTACCGAGCCACTCTTGGTGATGGACATTGAAGTCCCCACCTGAGTATATTCTGCGCCCTTGCACCCTCAGTGCTTCCTCCTTCAACATGGAGGAGCACTGATTCATTGGCTGAGGGAGGGCAGTACGTGGTAATCAGCAGGAGGTTTCCATGCCCGTGTTTGACCTGATGCCATGAGACTTCACGGGGCCCAGAGTCAATGTTGAGGACTCCCAGGCAACTCCCTCCCAACTGTATACCACTGTGCCGCCACCTCTGCTGGGTCTATCCTGCCTGTGGAACAGGACATGCCAAGGGATGGTGATGGTGATGTCTGGGACGTTATCTGTAAGATATGATTCTGTGAAGATGACTATATCAGGCTGTTGCTTGACTAGTCTGTGAGACAGCTGTTGCAATTTTGACACTAGCCCCCAGATGTTAGTAAGGAGGACTTTGCAGGGTCGACAGGGCCGAGATTGCTGTTGTCGTTTCCGGTGCCTAGGTCGATGCCGGGTGGTCCGCCCGGTTTCATTCCTTTTTTGCGACTTTGTAGCAGTTTGTTACAACTGAGTGGCTTTCTAGGCCATTTCAGGGAGCATTTAAGAGTCCACCATATAGCTCATCAAACAGCAACTCCCTCTGTGTCAGTATCAAATACTGTCTACATGGAAAATTCTTTAAACTCAGTCACCTCAATGCCAAAACTAAACTGACGACTATAGATATACATGATCGACAGTTTGTGGATGACTGCAATGTCGTTACCCACTCTGCACCAGATTTGCAAGCCCCTCTTGATCTCTTCAATTTTACAAACAAGAGCCTCGGCCTGTACTTGATTGTTGCCAAAACAAAATTCATGTGAACCTACAGCCAAATATTCCCTATCAAATACATGTTAAAGGGGAGACTCAAGAATTTGTGAGCACTTCCCATATCTTTGCAGTCACCTCACTCAAAAGGTCACCATTGATGAGGAAATCCAACACCAGATCAGCTGTGCCAACTCAGCCTTCTACAAACTACGACAGCAAGTGTTTGACAAGAAGTCAACCTCCGCAGTCAACAAAAGTCCTTTTGTACAAAACTATTATCATTACCACTGTCCTGTACTGCAGTAAGACCTGGAATGTGTATCAGTGACACATAAGAGCATTAGAGAAATTTTATCAGCAATATCTCCGCTACATCCTCCAGATTCAATGGGAGGACTATTGAACAAATGCTAGTGTCTTTATTGAAGTCAGATCCACAAGTATTCATGCAAAATGATCTTCAAATAAACTTGCCTTTATCATTCGAGGCATTGATTACAGAAGTACGGAGGTCATGTTGGAGTTGTATAGAACCTTGGTGAGGCCACAGCTGGAGTACTGTGTGCAGTTCTGGTCACCACATTATAGGAAGGATGTGATTGCACTGGAGGGGGTGCAGAGGGAATTCACCAGGATGTTGCCTGGGATGAAACATTTAAGTTATGAAGAGAAGTTGGATAGACTTGGGTTGTTTTTGTTGGAGCAGAGAAGACTGAGGGCGACCTGATCGAGGTGTACAAGATTATGAGGGGCATGGACAGGGTGGATAGGAAGCAGCTGTTCCCCTTAGTTGAAGGGTCAGTCACAAGGGGGCATAAGTTCAAGGTGAGGGGCAGTAGGTTTAGGGGGGATGTGAGGAAAAACTTTTTTACCCAGAGGGTGGTGACAGTCTGGAATGCACTGCTTGGGAGGGTGGTGGAGGCGGGTTGCCTTACATCCTTTAAAAGGTACCTGGATGAGCACTTGGCACATCATAATATTCAAGGCTATGGGCCAAGTTCTGGTAAATGGGATTAGGTAGATAGGTCAGGTGTTTCTCATGTGTCAGTGCAGACTCGATGGGCCTCTTCTGCACTGTGATTCTGTGTGTGTGATTCAATGAATTGGATACTGTGTCCTGATAACCGAAAACCGTCTCCCCAACCAGGACTTGTTTTCTCAACTCTCAAATGGCCAAATTCTAGGGAGGATAAAGAATATACTTCAAAGACACTCTGAAGCACAGCAGCATTGACATTAATTACTGGGAGGACCTTAATACCAATTGTTCAGAATGGAGACACTTGTCCATCAAGCTGCACCACATTTTGAGTCATAACATCTTAATGATGAGGCAGAGGGGTGGCAGAGCAGGAAAGAAAAGAAAGCAAATCCTGTACTCTGGATCCCACTACCACACGGGACATCCAGTCCTATGTGCCCAGAGAACTATGGGTTGAGAATCAGCCTGTTCAATCAGAATTTTGCAACCCTGAATAAATGTCATCCTTGAATTGAGGGATAGCCATTGCTGCCGCTAATTTCATTTTCCTTTTATGAAAACCAAAAATCTCAAGTATCAGTACAAAATATAACAATGAGAGGAGGCTCCAATGGAGCACAAGCACCAATATCTGTACTGTAAATTTGATATAATTCTATGTTTCTGTACATTTTGTTATGGACAGGAGGGGGTTCAGTTCAAACAGCATTGTTTTCCTCTTACCACCTGTCCACAAGAAGGTGTTTTGAGTTAACATTCTTTTAGAATAAGCGGTGGCGTAGTTTTCCAGCCCCTCGGTTTTTGTGTGATACAATTTTACTAATAATCCCACAGCAAACTCGAGTTAGGATTAACTCAGCAGGTTAGTTTATTATACACATTCAAAACTCATGAAAAGGAGCATTGGCAATGTCTCACTACGCATTCATACAATAAAGGGTGGGACAGAGAAAAGGAAGTTTTATAACACAAGGACCAGAGAAAAAATTAATATTGGTTCACGTGAGTTCCAGAGTTTAAAGTCAGAATCCAATGAGGATGTCTTTCATGAAGTCTATCGATGGTTGGCTAGCTAGAGACCAGTGTTGTAAGATTCGCTTTTTCAGGTGGTGTTGATGTTGCAAGATGAAGTAGGCACATGGAGATGATGGGTAGAATCGTCCATACCCGCTGGCATCGAGCGTGTTTGCGGCGTGAGCGGATAATATGATGAGAAGGTAAAAATCGGTTGCACGACGTTATGAAACCAGTTTGCGATCATCCACTCAGCCCATCGATGGCGGGCCGAGTTTTCCATCATTGGACGTTGGGAACCTCATTGTAATAAATCTGCATATCATTATAAGGCCAACCCACCGGAATCATCCCCCCCACACCTGCTGGATCGTCCGCCCACGTTGGCACAATTGCACGTCAACCTGTTTCACAACAGCATATATAAAGCGTACACTTGGCAGGCTGCACTTTGAGAGGAACTTGGAGGTGAGTGCACAGTAACATTGCACAGCACTCGCCTGGGTTCCCTGTTGGGCTTCAAGGTTGAGGCGCGTTGGAGGCGTGGAAGCAAGGGCTGCCCTGTTGTTGAAGGTAGTGCACAAGCACGTGCGGGGTGGGGGGGTGGGGGTGTGGGGGTGGGGGTGGGGGTAAGGGAAGCGGCCACACATTAGGGAACCTTTTATAAAGCGATCATTCCTCTGCAACTCTGACAGTTCAGATGCAGCCACATTGACATGCGTGAAGTTGGGCCTCCAGCTTATCTGTCCACTCAAGCTACGCAGCAACATGCAAGTGCCACCAAGTGCCCCAGAGATTTTCACCCCTTGGGCATAGACTGCAAACTAATAAACATTTTAGTGGATTGCAGAACCGTTTGATGGCTGACATTGTACAACCTCCTTGCTAAAGCTGGCCGTGGAGCAGTGCAATGTTATCATCCCAGCTTGGGCCAGTCACTCCCATGGTTCAAGCTAACAGTGCAGCCTTGCAGTGTAGGTTGGGAGAATACCTATGCCTGAGCTGACAGCACAGCATGCAGTCCATTGGCGAAGCTGCCAGCAATCGGTCAGGTGGAATAGGAAGGAGGTGGTTGGGGTTTCGGGCAGCCATACAGTGCACTAAACTCTGGCCATCCAAGTAGTGGCCAGCACTCTCCGGGATGCGTTAAGGGCCCTTCAGACTTAACCAAGAGAGGTTCTTAGTACACCCAAGCTAACCCACATGTCTCTCCCTTTCATCCTGTAGGAGGAACATATCGGGAGCATGGAGTATGGTGAACTAGTTGTATGTCTCGTGGCATACAGAGAGCAGAGATGAGAGCAACAAGGTGCCAGCTGTGCAGAGGGAGGAGCAGCACCCTCAGGAAGAAGAGGCAGTTGGGGCACCCGCACACACTACTGAAGAGCCACAGCAAGCCATCATTGGTTGGCGCCTATTTAGACTAAGGGTCTAAAGACGCCACCTTTCATTCCTGCAGATGACCAAGAACCAGTGTGCCAACAACCGCGCATGTCAAGGGATCTGGTTGGCCACATCTGCCAGTTACTGCAGGATTTGGCGCCACAGGGACATGAAAGGCATCCATTGCTAGTGGCCGTGAAATTGACCGCAGTGCACAATTTTTATGCCTGTCGCTCCTTTCAGGGCTCCACAGGTGACCTCTGTGGGATATCACAAGCCTTCACCCACAAATGCATCCATGAGGTCACGGATGCCTTCTTCACGAGGGCACACAACTTAGTACAAATTTGTCCAGGACCAAGAAAGCCAGGATGCAAGAGCACTTGGATTTGCCCAGATCTTGGTTTGCCGCAGGTGTAGGGTACGATTGACTGCACTCACATGGCGCTCAGATCTCCATCACAACAAGGGGTCAACTGTGTCAACCGCAAGGGCTTCCATTCGCTCAATGTGCAGCTGGTGTGAGACCACTACAAACGCATCCTCCAGGTCTGTGTATGGTTTCCAGGGAGTGTCCGTGTCTTCTACATTCGCAGTCAGTCACAGGCCCCTGACATCTTCCAGGGTCCACAGAAGCTGCAGGGTTGGCTCCAAGGGGACATGGGCTACCCGCAGAGGACATGGCTGATGACACCTGTGCAGCGGCCTCAGACTGCAGCAGCGGAAAAGTATAACAAGGAGACCATCGGGATGCTAAAAATGAAGTTCCAGTGCCTGGACCGGTCTGGTAGCACCCTGCAATATGGTCCACAGAGGGCATCACACATCGTCGTCGCCTGCTGCGCCATTTACAACCTGCCTCTGCAACGGGGAGAGGAACTGTCTGAGGAGGAGATGCAGGAGCTGGAGTCTCCTCCGATGAGGAGGACGTCGATGGTGATGAGGCTGAGGAGGTCCTCGAAGGCGACGATGAGAGCCTCCCACTGGCCAGATGAGGCAGGCACACTCGAGAGGTCCTCATAGTTGCTAGATTTGTGGAAGATGATGACAACATGCTGTAAGGACACTCCATAGATCTTCACATAGCCTGTGAGAATGTCTGACTCCTGTCCGAGGGCAGCTCGCTTGAGCTCTGTCATCTGGGTCATATCATGGAGACGCATGAAATTGTAATAAGGATAAAGTTGTAAATATATAAAGGGCCGGGTTTCTGTTCCATGTTGAAGGAACCCAACAATTTCATTCTTAATTTCTAAATTTAAAACCCAAATGTTTACTATACCCAAAAGCCAGTACTTTGATTTTGTCGTATTAGGTAATTTTTCAAAATATACAAATGATGTGGCACTACAGTGGACATATTGGAATTTATCGATGCCAGAGTATAGAAGACCAGCAAGCTCGTTGTTGGAGAGATTAACAAAAAATATACTTTGAAGCTCAGCTCTGAGTTCACCAGGATCCTGGGGCTCCACATGGTCTGCGTAAACCTTACTAAGTAGGTGAAGAAGAGCATATTGTTAGTGGTGAGGAAGGGAAGTTCATGGCAAGGGCCAAAAATTTCCCAAAGGGCTCCCAAAAGGGCTTATTGTTCAATTGGCATAAATTTTTATATATCCATTATATCCTTGTTATAAGACATGCAATCTAAGAACTCAGGAACATGAGTGGTTATTTAGCTCATTGAACTTCTTCTGCTATTCAATTAGGTCATGGCTGATCTGTGATGTAACTGTCTGGGCTGGATATTCAATTGCCCGTAGGAGCGAGTTCGAGTGTGGGCATGAATTCAAAATGCGTTCTCAGATGGCACCACTGGATCCCGGTACCTCCAGAACGCGACACAAATTTCAAAGGAAGGGCAGGAGGGGGGAGGCAAATACTTGAATGCCTCTAATAAGATTGTCATTGAGCATGTTGCAGAGCTCATTAAAGACTTTTGATCAGCAGTTCTAAATTTTCAATTGGAATGCATGGGGAAAATGGAGTGCCTGGTACCATGGCAGGGTGTATCTGTTCTGAACACAGTGGGGAGCCATCAGCGCAATTGGATGCAGTGGTCAACATATTTTAAAAATGGGGATTTATTATCAGCTGCTCAACCAGTGGCATAGAGTTGCCATCACAAGTGCTGAGAGGTTTGCATTATGGAACAGGAAATAGGACTAATGAGAGGGACGTGAGGCTGCTGGCTGACTTGGGCACTAGGGGTTGGCAGAGAAAGCCCTGATGAACAGACGAGTGCTAGTTGAGGGAGCTGAGATGGGAGCAGGCTACCTTTCCGTTAGACAGAATTGGATATTGCTTCCTCCTGGTTAAGAACACTGGAACTGTGGGGAAACTACCAGGGAGCTTACCTTCAGAAGTCAGCATGAGTTGACTGAGTTTGAGGAGAGAGAGAAAAAAAGTCAAACAGTGACACCACAGGAAAGCTGTAAATTGATTGGTTGGTGAGCAACTGCTGTCAGGGAGTGTCTATAAATAGCTGGAAATTAGAAAAAATGTAATTTTTAAGTAACCCTTAAGTAGCTACCTCATAATTAATTAAGAGAGATAAGCAGAAGGAAGTAAGAAATTGGCGAGTCTACTGTTTAATTTACTTTTTAAGTGGTAAGGTTTATTGAATTACTGAGGTTTAAATTAGTACAGTAAGTGATGGTGAGGAGAGGCACCACTTGAAACATTAATTAATTAAAATGCAATAAGGATCGCAGGGCAGGTGATGTGTTCCAGCTGCATATGTGGGAGCTTGTGGACACCAGAGTGATCCATTGCCACCACACCTGCAGTAGGTGTCTACGGCTCGAGGAGCTTCAACTCAGAGTCAGTGAGCTGGAGGCTGAGCTAGAGGCACTGTGGTGTATCAGGGAGGGGAAAGTTACTTAGACATTTTGTTCAGAAGGCAGTAACGCCTATTAGGATAGGATCTTCAGATTTGGTCAGTGGTCAAGGACAGAGGAGTGTGACTGCAAGTGAGAAAGGTATGGGGATCAAGAAGGCAGAAGTGGAGGAGCCTAAGCCCTTGTAATTGGCCAACAACTTTGAGGTTCTTTCAGCTTGTATGGATGAGAGCAGGGCTGCAGGGTGGATGAGCAAACTAACCGTGGCACAGGAAGCCATTCATGTAGTGGTAGTAGGGGACAGTATAGTCAGGAGGATAGACACAATTCCCTGTAGCCAAGAGCAAGAGTTCAGAAGGGTGTGTTGCCTGCCCAGTGCAAGGGTTCAGGACATCTGCTCAGGACTAGAAAGGAATTTGCAGTGAGAGGGGCAGGATCCAGTTGTTGTGATCCATGTAGGTACCAATGACATAGATAGGACTAGGAAATAGATCCTTCCTAGGGAGTATGAGCAGCTGGGAGCTAAATTAAAAATCACAACCTCAAAGGTAAGCCCTGGATTATTATCTGAGCAACAAGCAAATTGGCATAGGGTAAATAGGATCAGGGAGTTGAATGCGTGCCTCAAAGATTGGTGGGGGAAGAATGGGTCTTGATTCATGGGGTACTGGCACCAGTACCGGGGAAGTGAGAGCCGTACCATTGGGATGGTCTTCACTGAACTATGCTGGGGCCAGTGTTCTGGTGAGTCACATAACCAGGACGGTGGACAGGGCTTTAAATTAAATAGTGGGGGTGAGTGATCACATGAGGGAAGATGTGGTAAATTAAAGGAAAAGGACAAGCAATAGAGAAAGTAGCAGTAAAAGTAAGAGTGTGGCAGGGAGGAACAGCATGTACAAAAAGAAGAGTGCACCGGCGTATAAGGCCAGAGTGTGCAAAGATAGTAACAAGACAGAATTAAAGGCTCTGTATCTGAATGCGCATAGCATTCATAACAAATTGGATGAACTGATAGCGCAAATGGAAATAAATAAATAAAATCGGATACCCTTTAAGGGACATGGCTACAGGGTAACATAGATTGGGTCATGAATATTGAAGTGTACGTGACAATTAGGAAGGACAGGAAGTTAGGAAAAAGTGGAGGGTGGCTCTGTTAATTGATGATGGTCCATTGAGAGGGATGACCTAAGTTCAGAAATCCAGGATATAGAAGTGGTTTGGGCTGAGATGGCACCATGATGCAGATCTCCATTGTCTCACCAGCTCACTTAGCATGCACAGTGACAGCGTGATGACTGATACAACTGACATGTCATTTTCCTCCCTCGAATCCCCATCCAGCAAACGATTGCAGGACCCTGAGGAGCCACCCTTGATACCAGAGGAACAACGCCTGTCAGGTTCACTTGTGTCACACCGTCTCCGTACCAGGTGCCAGCGCAAATACAAGCAACTCAATGGGCATTACATCGTTAGTTACAATGTCAGCGCACAGTGGGGAGGGTACAGAACACTGGCATGAGGAGCTGGTGGAGGTAGAGAGTGCCCAGGGCACTGGCAGTCAGAGGACTGCTGGAGACCAGGACCATGCTGAGTCCGAGGCAGGTGACGAGCCTCTGGAGTTGTCCATTAAATAGTAGGTGCTCAATGTCCAGTGGGATGCACGGGAGGATCTGGCGGAGATTCCTGAGGGTTTGTGTGCCATGGTCTTCGTCATATAGGAGTCCATGCGGAACATGAGCACTGCGTTGACCCTGACCACCGAGCACACTGCGTCCTCCATTGAGAGAGTGGCAACTCTCATAGAGAGGCAGCTCCAGGAACAGAGTCAGGGGTGTCTGGGGTTGCACTCGGACCTACAAGCCCTCACACAGGCAATCACCTCAGGATGTCACTATCAGTGAGACAGACAGATGAGGCACCTAGTATCTCTGCTAGGTGCCCATCCATCGATGGCAAGCAGGGAGGGCCAGACCGACCTCACGTTGATGGACGGGCTTCGTGTCATCCCTGCGGCCTTCTCTCAGAGCGCTCTGGATGGCAGCATTGACTCCCCTGCCAGTGGCCGTGTCATCTGATGAGGCCGCGACAACAGAGGAGTGCCGAGCCATGGCGCTGTATGCACCCTCACAGGTGCTGGCTGCGCAGGTTCTGCCAGCCAGAGAACGACCGCCAAGGTCATCAGGACTTACACCACACCCAAGTCAGCATGCTGCCTCAAATGCCACTGCCAGCAAGGTGGGGAGAAGGGTCAGGAGGGGGCGCGGTGGGGGGGATCCAAGATGCAGCAGTCGCAAACATAGTTTAAATCACTGTGAGCACAGGAGGGACTTTTCATGGATGATCTTACATTCTGGCATTATTTGTTTAGTTGTTTACTGATGTGACTGTTAACACTTATAATGTTATGTTCATTGTAAGTGCCAAGAGCATATAAATTTTGCTTTTGTGTTAATGGCCTGAGTATGCTTCACTTGTTTTATCAGTGCAGGGCATACCAGTATCTCATGCTGGATGTAAGGGGCTCTAAACTTTATTGCACAGGTACTGAGTGGACTTAGGATTCAATGGAATGGGTCATTGCAAATGTCTGGTAGGGAGGCGGTGCCCCTGACCCTGAGGTGGAAGCAGTGCTTTGGCAGCCTAGCTGAAGGTGCTTTGAATCAAGGCCTCCCTGCTGCCCCTGCCACCCTGAAGGTTCAGAAGTCTGCCTCCACATCCTGATGTTGCTCTTCCTCGGGCTCCTCTTCTGATCCACCACTGGATTCATCATCTCCGGCCTGTGGAGCTGCCTCAAAATCCTCATTCTCCAGTGGGTCCCCCCTTGCCAGAGCCAGATTGTGGAGAGCACAGCATTCAATGACTATAGGAGACATGAGACACATGCTCCCGCTGAACGATCCAGGCATCTGAATCTCATCTTCAGCAAACGAATGGTCCTCTCTGTCACCGCCTTTGTGGTGGCGTGGCACCTAGTATACCTCTGCTACACTTCTGTCCTTGGGTGCCGGAGTGGCGTCAGAAGCCACTTTTTCAATGGATAACCTTTGTCACCCAGTAGCCATCCATCCAACTGAGCTGGAGCAACAAATAGCCTTGGCACCTGTGAGTGTCAGAGGATGCACGCAACATGGGAGCTGCCAGCATACCTGGCACAGACTTGCAGAATTTGCATCTTGTGGTCACAAACAATCTGCATGTTCATGGAATGGAATCCCTTCCTTTTCATAAAGCCACCTGGCTCATTCAGTGGCACCTTGATGGCCACATGTGTGCAGTTGATGGCACCCTGGATGCGGGGGAACCCTGCAATCGCAGTGAAGCCTCTGGCTCGCTCAGCCTGGCTGGCCTCATCTGTCTAGTAATGAATAAATGTCATGGCCCACTTGAACAGAGCATCAGTGACCAGCTTGACACAACTGTGGGCTGCAGATTGGGACACGCCACATAGATTCTCCACTGACCCTTGGA
Source organism: Cetorhinus maximus (assembly GCF_964194155.1). NCBI lineage: Eukaryota > Metazoa > Chordata > Chondrichthyes > Lamniformes > Cetorhinidae > Cetorhinus > Cetorhinus maximus. The sequence goes on from NC_135885.1 coordinate 115,360,674, forward strand.
AAGAGCCGGAGGCATAGAAGTTGAGGGCCACTGTGACCTTTAGAGCCACTGGAATGGGGTGGCCACCCTCATAATTGGAGGTGATCTCCGGCCCAACCATCTGACATATGGAGGTCACAGTCTCCCTGGAGAGGTAGAGCCTCCTTCAGCATTACACCTCTGACATGTTGAGGTAGCTGCATCACTGCCTGTACACTCTGGTGTCTTCTGCGTCCCTTCCGCCTTGGACTCCCTGCTGGTCCTGCACCCCCTGTGCCTGTGCCTCTCCTCCCACAGGTTACTCCCTTGGAAGCTGCCAACGGACACCTGACTTCCTTTCTCTTCTGCCTCTCTCTTCCTCCTCAGTGGAGGCCACACCAGTGGAATAGACAATCCCCATTACCAGAGAAACAGAAAACTGTCTGACCATAAGACATAGGAGCAGGAGTAGGCCATTCAGCCCATCGAGTCTGCTCCACCATTCAATGAGATCATGGCTGATCTGATCATCCTCAATTCCACTTTCCTGCCTTTTCCCCATAACCCTTGATTTCCTTACTGATTAAAAATCTGTCTATCTCAGCCTTGAATATACTTAATGACCCAGTCTCTACAGCCCTATGCGGTAAAGAATTCCACAGATTCACTACCCTCTGAGAGAAGAAATTCCTCCTTATCTCTGTCTTAAGTGGGCGACCCCTTACTCTGAGATTATGCCCTCTGGTCACAGACTCTCCCTGAAGGGGAAACAACCTCTCAGCATCTACCCTGTAAAGCCCCCCAAGAGCCTTATATGTTTCAATAAGGTCACCTCTCACTCTTCTATACTCCAATGAGTACAGGCCCAACCTACTCAACCTCCTCATAAGAAAATCCCTCCATACCAGGGATCAACCTAATGAACCTTCTCTGGACTGCCTCCAATGCCAATATAACTTTCCTTAGTTAAGGAGACCAAAACTGTTCACGGTATTCTAGGTGTGATCTAACTAGTGCCTTGTATACTTTTAGCAAGACTTCTCTATTTTTATACTCCATTCCCTTTGAAATAAAGGCCAACATTCCATTTGCCTTCCCTATTACCTGCTGAACTTATATGCTAGCTTTTTGTGATTCATGCACGAGGACCCCAAATCCTTCTGTGCTGCAGCTTTTTACAGTCTTTCTCCATTTAAATAATAATATTCAGCTCCTCTATACTTCCTGCCAAAGTGCATAATCTCACATTTTCCCACATTATATTCCATCTGTCAAGTTTTTGCCCACTCACTTAACCTGCCCATATCCCTCTGTAGACTCTGTCATCCTCACCGCTTGCCTTCCCACCTATTTTTGTGTCATCCGCAAACTTGGCGATAGTACATTCACTTCCCTCATCCAAGTCATTAATATATATATTGTAAATAATTGTGGCCCCAGCACTAATCCCTGTGGCACCCCACTGGTTACAGGTTGCCATCCTGAAAATGCCCCCCTTATCTAAACTCTGTCTCCCATTAGTTAGCCAATCCTCTATCCATGCTAATTTCCTTCCCCCAACACCATGGGCTCTTATCTTATTAAGTAGCCTAATGTGTGGTACCTTATCGAATGTCTTTTGGAAATCCAAATACGTTACATCTACTGGTTCCTTTATCTATCCTGCTTGTTACCTCCTTAAAGAATTCTAATAAATTTGTCAGGCATGATTTCCCTTCATGAAGGCATGCTGACTCTGCTTGATTATATTATGCATTTCCAAATGCTCTTTTATTATATCCTTTACAATAGACTCTAACATGTTTCTAATGACAGAAGTTAAGCTAACTGGTCTATAGTTATTTGTTTTTATGTCCCCTTCCCTTTTGAAATAACGGTGATACATTGGCAGTTTTCCGATCCTCTGGGAATTTTCCAGAATCTAAGGATTACTGTCAGTGTATCCATTATCTCTGTAGCTACTTCCTTTAATATCCTAGGATGCAACCCATCAGGTCCAGGGGACCTATCAGCCTTTAGCCCCATTAGTTTCCCTAGTACTTTTTCTCTAGTGATAGTTATTGTATTTATTTCCTCCCCTGCTTTTGCTCCTTGAGTGTTTAGTATTTATGGAACGCTATTAGTGTCTTTTACTGTGAAGACTGATGCAAAGTATTTATTCAACTCCTCTGCCATTTCCTGGTTCCCCATTATTATTTCCCCAGCCTCATTCACTCAAGGGCCTATGTTCACTTTGACCTCTCTCTTCCTTTTTATATATTTAAAGAAATTCTTACTGTTCGTTTTTATATTACTTGCTAGTTTACCCTCAAAGTTTATTTTCTCCCTCTTTATTATTTTTGGTTATCTTTCGTTGGTTTTTAAAACTTTTCCAATCCTCTGGCTTACCACTAATTTTTGCCACATGGTTTGTTTTTTCTTTCAATTTGATACTATCCTTTACTTCCTTGGTTAACCATGGTTGGTTTATTCCCTTCCTAGAATCCTTCTTCCTCACTGGGATATATCTTTGTTGAGAGTCATGAACTATTTTCCTAAATGTCTACCATTGTTCATCAACCGTCTTTTCTGCCAAACTCCTTTCCCAGTCCACTCCAGCCAACTCTGCCCTCATTCCTTTGGCTAATTTGATTTTCCCAATCTACATGAAGGTTAAAGTCACCCATGATTAATGTACTGCCTTTTTTACATGCCTTCATTTTCTCCTGATTTATTCTCTGTCCTGCAGTATAGCTACTGTTAGGAGGCGGATAGACTACTCCCACCAGTGTCTTCTTCCCCTTGTTATTTCTTACCTCCACCCATATGAATTCTGCATCTTCCAACCCAAGATCTTTTCTTGCTATCATACTTATTCCATCTCATACTGACAAAGCTACCCCACCACCCTTTCCTCCCTGCCTATCCTTTTGAAAAGTCACATACCTCTTAATATTTAGTTCCCAGCTTTGATCTCCTTGTAACCATGTCTCCATAATGGCTATAAGATCATACCCATTAACTTTTATTTGTTCTGTTAATTCATTTATTTTGTTATGAATATTGCCTGCAATTAAGTAAAGAGCCATTAGTTTTGCCTTTTTGCCATTTCCACTCCCACCCCCCGCAACACCCTTGACCCTATTTGCTGCTTTTTAAAAAAAATGTTTGTACACTCTTGTCCCTTCCTGTCATGCTCTGGATATCATTATCTAAATAGCTGCCCTGAAATGCTGCCATATCCTTTTGCTTTGTAAGCCTACGTATCCTCTCTCCAGAAAGCCCTCTCTACAGCCCTAGTTATTTGATTCGCCAGGGCACTGGTCCCAGAACGGTTCAAGTGAAGCCCGTCCCACTAGAACATCTCCCTTCTACCCCAGTGCAGGTGCCAGTGCCCCATGAACCAAAACCCATCCCTCTCACACCAATCTTTGAGCCACGAAATTAACTCCTTGACTTTATTTACTCTATGCCAGTTTGCCCGTGGCTCAGGTAGTAATCCTGAGATTATTACCTTGGAGGTTCTGCTTTTTAATTTAGCTCCTAACTGTTCAAATTCTTTCAGCAGAACCTCCTTTCTAGTCCTAGCAATGCCATTGGTGCCAACGTGGTCGACGACCACTGGATCCCTCCCACTCCAAGTTCCTCTCTAACCCTGGCACCAGGCAGGCAACATGGCCTTCTGGACTCATGCTCACAGCTGCAGAGAACAGTATCTATCCCCCAAATTACACTGTCCCCTACTACTACTACATTCCTATTTCCTCCCCCTACTTGAATGGCACCATGTACCATGGTGCTGTGGTCAGTTCGCTCATCCTCCCTGCAGTCCCTGCTCTCGTCCACACAGCTTGCAAGAACCTCATAACTGCTGGACAATTGCAGGGGCTGAGGCTCCTCAAACACTACCCTCTGGGTCCCCATACCTGCCTCACCTGCAATCATGCTCTTCTGTCTCTGATCAAAGAGCAAATTTGAATGACCTAATCTGAGGGGTGTGACTGTCTCCTGGATCAAAGTGTCCAGGTAATTTTCCCCTTCCCTGATGTGGCACAATGTCTACAGCTCAGACTCCAGCTCCTCAACTCGAATCCGAAGTTCCTAGAGCTGGAAACACTTACTATAGATGTGTTCACTCTGGATCACCTTGGTGTCCAACAGCACCCACATGCTGCAGCAGCAACACACCACCCGTCTTGCCATTGCTATCATATTTTATTTAATTTGCTAATTAATTACTCTAGTATCCCTGTTCTTTACGCTTGGAGAATCCCCTGCTCTTTACACTTTATTGTAATTAATTTTTTACGCCAGTATCGACCTTATACTTAACAAGCTATTTTTAAGAAAAAAAGACTAGAGGCCTAAACACAAACTAAAGACCTTACTTTTACTTTAGAGACTAGAAATACTCACCAATCCTACTCACCAATCAGCTGCACTCGCGTCACGTTGTGGTTCGTGACATCACTCCGCCGCTGGTCTCACTGCAGATAGGCCTCTCAATCCACACCTTTTATCCTCTCCTGCTCACCTCTCACTCATAACATACTATTTTGAGCCTTCAGAATAGAATAAACCTTAATCATTTACCAGATACTCACCAATTAACCAGCTTCTTCTCCTGTGGCAGAGCAAGAATCAATTCCTGGAGGCTGAAAAAATGTAGGCAAAAGCAACCAAACACCTCTTTCTTTTCCTCCACTTAAATTCCTGAAGTGCTCAACTTGGGCACTCTTTTGTAAATCACACTAAATTGGCTACTTATGAATGCTCCTAACACAAAAGGCCTATCTGAGTCACTTATGAGGATCCAGTTTCAGCTGGTTCTTAATTAAGCTGCTCTTCCACTGGAACCCTTGAAAAAACCCTGCTTAAGGCTGGCAACTACAAAATTTAAAATGTAGCTTTCAGTTTAATGCCAACTACAAAATAAATTAGGTTTGTACACAATAAAAATTTAGACTTTATTACCCAACAACTGCACACACTCAGTCCTCAGTCTGGTGACCAGAAGGGTCCATACAGTATAAATCCGCCAGGAGCCTTGGAGACACCAATGAGTTCTGAAATGAAGGCTAGCAATACAAAGGCTGAAGCTAAAAACAGAGATTAAGCTGTCAAGTTTCACGAAGCAACCAGCAACAAACTATCTCCTAAACCTCTCGCTGCTCCTCGCAAGGCAATGGCAATGCTCCTGACCCATTTTATCTTGCCTTTGGATGACATCATGAAAAAACGGATTGTCTGCCTACCCGTTTTGCCCATGCGTTGAGCGTGAAATCGCACAGACACCATGAAATTTCACTTAATTGACGTTTTAATGACCTTAATTGCTCGTTCAACTGTTGGTAGGCACGCTGCCAACTGCCGCGCACATCTGCTAACCGTTATATTGTTCCAGCGCGAACTGACGTCAGAATGTGCCCCTGACATCTTATCGCACAATTTCATGTGAGGTCGGGTCATGCGCATGCCCGCATTTACAGTGTAAAATTCTGGCCCAAGATTCTGGAAAGGCCTTGTAAGATTGGAAAATAGCAAATGTAAGTCCCCTGTTCAAGAAAGGAGGGGGACAAAAAACAGGAAATTATAGGCCAGATAGCCTAACATCTGTCATCGGGAAAATGCTAGAATCTATTAGTAAGGAGATTATAGCAGGGCAAGTAGAAACTCAAAATTTAATCAGGCAGAGTCAACATGGTTTTGTGAAAGGGAAATTGTGTTTAACTAATTTATTAGATTTCTTTGAGGAAGTAACAAGTAACATGGATAAAGGAGAACCTGTTGATGTGGTATACTTGGATTTCCAAAAGGCAGTTGATAAGGCGCCACAAAAAAGGTTACCACACAAATTAAGAACTCGTGGTGTAGGGGGTAACATATTAGCATGGCTAGAGGATTGGTTAGCTAACAGGAAGCAGACAGTATGGATAATGGGTCATTTTCAGGTTGGCAAGCAGTAACTAAGGAACTAGGCAACTAAGCTTTGTGCTAAAGGGGCCAATGCTGGGCCCTCAGCTATTTACAATCTATATCAATGACTTTGGTGAAGGGACCAAATGTAGGGCTGCTAAATTTGCTGATGAAATAAAGATAGGTAAAAGAGTAAGTTGTGAAGAGGACATAAGAAGTCTGCAAAGGGATATGAATGGGTTAAGTGAATGGGTGAAAAATTGACAGAAGGAGTATAATGTGGGAAAATATGAACTTTTCCACTCTAGCAGGAAGAATAGAAAAGCAGTATATTATTTAAATGGAGAGGGACTGCAGAACTCTGCAGTACAGAGGGATCTGGATGTCCTGGAACATGAAACACAAAAAGTTATGATGCAGATACAGCAAGTGATTAGGAAAGCAAATAGTATGTTGTTGTTTGTTGCAAGGGAAATGGAATATAAAAGTAGGGAAATTCTGCCACAGTTGTACAGGGCATTGGTGAGACCACATTTGGAGTAATGCATACAGTTTTGGTATCCGTACTTAAGAAAGGATATAATTGCATTAGAAACAGTTCAGGGAAGGTTCACTTCACTGATTCCTGGGATGAAGGGGTTATCTTATGAAAAAAGGTTGGACAGGTTTGGGCTGTATCCACTGAACTTCAGAAGAATGAGATATGACCTTTTTGATTATTCATTCATGGGATGTGGGCTTCACTGGCTGGGCCGGCATTTGTTGCCGATCCCTAATTGCCCTTGAGAAGGTGGTGGTGAGCTGCCTTCTTGAGCTGCTGCAGTCCATGTGGTGTAGGTACACACACAGTGCTGTTAGGAAGGGAGTTCCAGGATTTTGACCCAGCGACAGCGAAGGAATGGCGATATATTTCCAAGTCATGATGGTGAGTGTCTTGGAGGAGAACTTCCAGGTGGTGGTGTTCCCATATATCTGCTGCCCTTATCCTTCTAGATGGTAGTGGTCAGGGGTTTGGAAGGTGCTGTCGAAGGAGCTTTGGTGAATTCCTGCAATGCATCTTGTAGATGGTACATACTGCTGCTACTGTGCGTCAGTGTTAGAGGGAGTGAATGTTTGTGGATATGGTGCCAATCAAGCGGGCTGCTTTGTCCTGGACGGTGTCAAGCTTCTTGAGTGTTGTGGGAGCTGCACTCATCCAGGCATATGGAGAGTGTTCCATCACACTCCTGACTTTGGGGAGTCATGAGTTGGGTTAGTCACTCCAGGATTCTTAGCCTCTGACCTGCTCTTGTAGCCACAGTATTTATATGGCTAGTCCAGTTCAGTTTCTAGTCAATGGTAACCCCCCAGGATGTTGATAGTAGGGGATTCAGTGGTGGTAATGCCATTGAACATCAAGGGATGATGGTTGGATTCTGTTTTGTTGGAGATAGTCATTGCCTGACACTTGTGTGGTGCAAATGTTACTTGCCACTTGTCAGGCCAAGCCTGGATATTGTCCAGATCTTGCTGCATTTGGACATGGACTGCTTCAGTATCTGAGGAGTCGCGAATGGTGCTGAACATCATGCAATCATCTGTGAACATCCCCACTTCTGACCTTATGTTGGAAGGAAGGTCATTGATGAAGCAGCTGAAGATGGCTGGGCCAAGGACACTACCCTGAGGAACCCCTGTGGTGATGTCCTGGAGCTGAGATGACTGACTTCCAACAACCACAACCATCTTCCTTTGTGCTAGGTACGACTCCAACCAGAGGAGAGTTTTCCCTCTGATTCCCATTGACTCCAGTTTTGCTAGGGTTCATTGATGCCACACTCTGTCAAATGTGGCCTTGATGTCAAGGGCAGTCACTCTCACCACACCTATCATGGTCATCTGCTTTGTGCTGCACCACATGACCAGCCTTAGAGCTGGAACACATCGCTTTCTTGGAGGGGAAGAAGAAGAGGAGGAAGAGGAAGAGAAGCAAATGCTCCAAGAGGAGCCTGGCACCCAGACATAGGAGGAAAACTGCCACTGATGTCCCAAGCCTCACAGTGATTGTCAGGCTTGCATGGCCACAAGGGACATGGCTAATTCAACAACTTTTCACCTCCCAGCCCTTATGACTGATGACCCTGTCACTCACCTTCCATCAAAAATCATCCAGCAGGCACACACATCTGAGGAATCCTATTGTCACCCAAAAACATTGAGAATGGGCACCATGCCCCTTAACTCTGTGTCTCTTTAGACTTCAAGAAATAGTAATACACAAGCCTGACTGAAGGCATATGCAATTATTATTAAAGGAAAAGCTAATGAACAAACAAACTGAGAAAACATTATCCACGTGAGCCATAAAGGGAAACTAATGGCGTGGTGCCTTGCATTCCACTTCCACAGGCTGCTTTCCCTGTGGCTGAGAATGAGGTGGAGATGGTCCATGGGGGGCTCCTACAGAGGCTGCTGAGCCTGTGTCCTTGCAGGAGCAACCTCTGTCTTAGTTTCTTGTGGCATGGATGGTTCCTGAGTCAAAATGGCTGAGGAGGCAAGGTATGATGCATGTCTCCCCTGAAGAGTTGCCCCTTCAGCAGCCTCTTCGACTACCTGAGCCTTTCATGGTGTCCTTGCATGTTGGATGAGGTAACTAGCTGGACGCAGCTAACATGCACTCCAAGCCATCTCTGTGATATCAGCAAAACAGAGGTTCTGACTGTTTATTTCAGTGCACAGCTCCTGCATGTGCTGGAGTGGTGTTGCACATGGTTCTCCATATGCTGGCCATTCTCTCAATGGAGTAGTTCATGTGCTCAAAGCCTTGAGTCATCACAGATCACATGTGCTGCATCGACTCCTTCATTGCCTATCCATGGCTTCGCAATGCCTCGTGGATTTCTGACATTTGGGAACTCATCTGTTTCTGTTCCAGAAAAACCCACCTTGTTTGTGACACCTGAGGCCCAGCATCTTCAACCAGCGGACCAAGGCTGAGTCTGTCCCCAATTCCTCTGAGGGGAACAGCCTCCAGCTGAGGCTGCTTCACTCTCCTCCTCCTGCTCACTTGTGATGTACGGATCGCCCAGTGCTCCCCATGCTAATCTAGATTGAGGCTGAACTGAGGTGAGTATGTCTGTGCTGGTGGAAGGGGTGGAAGAATGATGTGACAGTGCTGGTCCAGGGATAACTCTCAAGGAGGCTGGCAACAAGGAGGCTGGGCTCGGACATTCTGCTTCCACTTTGTTACAGGCTCTATGAGAAACACAAGAAAATGGTGATGAGAACTCAGGGAACTCAGCAGGATCCTCAGCAGAACCAACTGCATAAATGACAGCAGTAAGAGTCACAGCGCGTAGGGCAGGAGTATCCTCCATGGCCTTCATCTGATGTTAGAGCTATCAAATGACCCTGCTCTTCACAACCTTCCACCTTGCCAACACCCACGACATGACGTGATAGCACCCTCGTGATTTCCAGCGCCTCTTTCTCCATCGGAGTTAGAAAATGGAGGTCTGGCACACCACCATCTGTTCAAGATGTTTCCCCTGAGTTATGCTTTCTCTTCTCCTGCAGGATGAGGTGATAAAGTCAGCAGCCCTCTCTCACCCTCATGAGGTGTAACACTCCTCACTGATGCCCCCAGTTCAATTGTGTCCTATATGTTAGGGTTGCTGACGCACCAATGATGCAATGGCCACTTAATCTGGCAGAGCTGAGGAAATTTTTGGCATTAGTCTGCTCAGCTCGTGGGCAGACAGGTTTCTACACAGTTAGAAGCCTGTCACCCTGGTGTTGCATGCATTCACTTTCCAGACCTTAACAGGTCATTGAATCTCTTTCTGCACTGAATGCATGCCCTTTGTTGCTGAACTCTGTCACCACCTCCATCCGTGCAGGGTTCCTGACTCTGGATTGAAAGCCCAACCCCATATGTCTGACAGCATGGAGGGTGTCATTGGGTGGATAGAAGTGGCAGAAGTAACTGTCAGCTGTATATTTATGGAATTTTGCCTTACATTTGCAAACTATGTTCATCCTGGGGAATCCCTGTATGTGATGGCATGAGGGTAGGAGGAGAAGCTACTGTAGGAGATGGACTGGCTACCCAGGTTGAAGACCATTCTGAGTGTCAGAAAACTTCAAGCTTGAGTTGCAATGGTTTGATGTGTGTATAATCTCTGTATTTTGCAGCTTGAATATATGCCCTGCTGAATTATATTTTTGCAAGAGATGTAATGGAACAACTTACATATTAGGAAGGCTTTGGCAGTAAATGTGGAACAGGCTGACAGCAACATTTGTGGCGTGCAATCTTGAACGCCTACACAATGCATGGTACTTGCCTGGTTCCTTAAAGTATATCATCAATATGTGTGAGGTGATACAATTTGGTAAATGGCCTGTAACTTCCAAGCACCAAGTTCGCGTATCTGGGCGGAGTACCCCAAAGATGTGCTGGGAAACCGTGCCTTCCCAAAGGTTCCCAGGTAAGGATTGCATGGCAATTGCCAGGGAAGTTCAAACTTCCAATGGGTGATTGCCCTGCACTGGGAACTATCCGAAAATGTGATTTAAATCGCAAACTTCGGATGGTTCCGACTATCTTACAGCCATAGATACCCAGAAACAATTAGAATTAAAACCACTTGCAGCTTCGGGGTAACTATTGTACTGACCCACATCGACCCCTCACGGAAGCCCTGATTACCCCCCACCACCCCACTAGAGCCCCCCGAACCTCCACGGGAGCCCCCCTTGACCTAACACGGGCACCCCACCTCCCACGGGATCCCCCCACACACTTCCAACCCCCCTCCCCCACACAGGATCCCTCGACTACACCCCACACCCACACATTACCCCCCTGAACTACCCATGGGCTGCACTGAACCCCCCACAACCGACCCACACAAGACCCCCTAAATACATTCCCCCAATTACACCCCACTGCGACTGCAGTCCCCCTTCCCCCCCCCAGCCGATTATACCCACCAACAGCATACCCCTTGACTACACACCCTACAGACCACACACCCCACTGACCACACAACCACCTCAACTACACAACCCCCTTGACAATACAATCCCCTGACTACACAACCTCCAACTACACACAATCCTGGCTTCACAACTTCCCAACTACACCACCCGCCCGACTACACAGTCTCTGACTACACACCCCCACCTACACCCACCCAACTACACAGCCCCCCGTGACTACCCAGCACTCCCCCACCTGCACACTCCCCAACAATACAACCCCCGATTGCAACCCCTGACTACCCCAACCTCCGACTACACACTCCCCCCGACTATAATGCCCCTTGACTATACTCTCTCAAAAACAAACCCGACCACAACCTATAAGCATGCTAATCCCCCCGACCTCCCCTGGATCACCTAACCCACTCTCCCGGACCCCACAATTCACCCCACCCGACTGACCCCCCACCGGACCACCTGGCCTGACCACCTGACCCAAACTCCCACGGACCACCCGATCCCCCCTGGACAACCTTGCCCCCCTCTGAAACACCCAACCAACCCCCCCACATTGGACAACCCGATTTCCCTACCCCACCTGGACCACCCAAATGCCCCCGCCCACTCAACCTGGACCACCTGACCCTCCCATTCACCCACACCTAGACTACCCTACCCCCCCACCACCCCGGCCCACCCAATCCCCTCCACCCCACCTGGACTACCTGAACGCCCCCCCCAAACCACCTGACCCAATCCCCCCCAGACTACCTGACCCACCCCCCAGACTACCTACCACACCCCCCCTTTCTACCCACTTTCCTTACAAACTTACTTTCTCTTCAGCTTCTCAGTGGCTGGGCCTTTAAACTTAGTTGCTTTATGGCAGCTAGTGACGTAAAAAAGGTGGCGTGGCTTACTTACCTTTGAATGAGCTGCCCTCGACAGTAGGCTGCAAGAACTGCTGCGCTAGACAGATCTCACTCGGCCTGAGTTGGAAAGTTGGGCGAGATAGAAGCGGCTGGATTACGAAAGGAGTGGCAATCCGATTCAATTACTACTCCCACCTTGAACTGGGGAACACTGAATGATGTTGAAGAAGAGAAGGATTTGATGTTTGGGATCATAAAGCATTAAAGACGGCATCTCTAGTGAATATAGCTATAAAAAAATTAATGTAATGCTTGGTTTTAAAGTAAGTATATATTATGAAAGTCAAGATCTGATGATAATTCTATATAAACCCTTAGTAAAACCATAGTTGAATTATTGTGTGCAGTTTTGGACTACACACTATAGGAAAAATGTTGGAAGGGTTTGGTGCAGATTTACTAAATTGCTGCTTGGTATGAGGAAAGACTAATATAAAGAAAAACCTAAAAAATCGGGACTGTTTTCATTAAAAAATAGGATATTAAGGTGTGACTAGTTGACACAAGACAGAGTAAATAGAAATAGATTGAGGGGTTTAAGAGAAGGTGATGTAGGTAAAAAGAATTAAATTATCTTAGGACAGAAAGTAGGGGATTTTTTTTCACCAATGTCAGTAAATGATAAAAATTAATACAGACTGGTATGGTCGATCAACCTGTTTCCTGTTGAAAGTTTTGCATGATTCTATATAAATCAATCCAATAATTTGTGAGTTACAAAGACCTGACATAAATATCTCTTACATACTTCATTGCTCAGCACATAATTATTACTTTACATCTAATAACCACCATCCTTTTTAAACTACAATTTTCAGATCATAATGCTAAAAAGTTAGCGCACTTACTCCATCTGGTGTCCATTGTGTGCAGAGCTGTTGCAGTTTTCAGTTTAAAAATCTCAGATGTAATAAATTGTGTTCACTTTATGTTTATGGAATGTACTAAAAGAACAAAGTGTTGCTGCTTAAGAGTACGATTTTCTTTGTATCTTGCAGGAGCTCTGCAGTCATTATTACAATATTACTTTTAATCAATGTTGGACTTACTTTTCCAAAGAATTCTGTGTTACCAGGAATATTAGAGATTTTTTCTTTATTCTCTCATGGGATGTGGGCATTGCTGGCTAGACCAACATTTATTGCCCATCCCTAATTGCCCTTGGGAAGATGGTGGTGATCTGCCTTCTTGAGCCGCTGCAATCCATGTAGTGTAGGTACACCCACAGTGCTGTTAGGAAGGGAGTTCCAGGATTTTGACCCAGCGGCAATAAATATCCAAATATGGACAAAAACAAAAAACTACTGCAGATGCTGGAAATCCAAAACAAAAACAGAATTACCTGGAAAAACTCAGCAAGTCTGGCAGCATCGGAGGAGAAGAAAAGAGTTGACGTTTCGAGTCCTCATGACCCTTCAGCAGAACTGAGTATAGTTAGGAGAGGGGTGAAATATAAGCTGGTTTAAGGTGGGGTGGGGGGGGGGTGGGGCAGAGAAGTTGGGGGGGGTGTGGTTGTAGGGACAAGCAAGCAGTGATAGGAGCAGATAATCAAAAGATGTCACAGACAAAAAGAACAAAGAGGTGTTGAAGGTGGTGATATTATCTAAGAAAATGTGCTAATTAAGAATGGATGGCAGGACACTCAAGGTACTGCTCTAGTGGGGGTGGGGTGGAAGGGCTGACAAGGTATTACAGTTGTAGATTTAAAAATAATGGAAATAGGTGGGAAAAGAAAAATCTATATAAATTATTGAAAAAAACAAAAGGGAGGGGGAAGAAACAGGGTGGGGATGGGGGGAGGGAGTTTAAGATCTAAAGTTGTTGAATTCAATATTCAGCCCGGAAGGCTGTAAAGTGCCTAGTTGGAAGATGAGGTGCTGTTCCTCCAGTTTGCGTTGGGCTTCACTGGAACAATGTAGCAAGCCAAGGACAGACATGTGGGCAAGAGAGCAGGGTGGAGTGTTAAAATGGCAAGCGACTGGGAGGTTTGGGTCTTTCTTGCGGACAGACCGCAGGTGTTCTGCAAAGCGGTCGCCCAGTTTGCGTTTAGAGGAGGAGTATGTAGAGGCGTCCGCATTGGGAGCAACGAATGCAGTAGACTAAGTTAGGGGAAATGCAAGTGAAATGCTGCTTCACTTGAAAGGAGTGTTTGGGCCCTTGGACGGTGAGGAGAGAGGAAGTGAAGGGGCAGGTGTTGCATCTTCTGCGTGGGCATGGGGAGGTGCCATAGGTGGGGCTTGAGGAGTAGGGGGTGATGGAGGAGTGGACCAGGGTGTCCCGGAGGGAACGATCCCTACGGAATGCCGCCAGGGGGGGTGAAGGGAAGATGTGTTTGGTGGTGGCATCATGCTGGAGTTGGCGGAAATGGCGGAGGATGATCCTTTGAATGCGGAGGCTGGTGGGGTGATAAGTGAGGACAAGGGGGACCCTATCATGTTTCTGGGAGGGAGGAGAAGGCGTGAGGGCGGATGTTGTGCAGCTTGGAAGGGAACTTTCAGGTGGCGGTGTTCCCATTTATCTACTGCCCTTGTCCTTCTAGATGGTAGTGGTTGCGTTTTTGGAAGTGCACCTTGTAGATGGTATACACTGCATGCACTGTGCGCCGGTGGTAGAGGGAATGAATGTTTGTGGATGGGGTGCCAATCAAGCGGGCTCGTTTGTCCTGGATGGTGTCAAGCTTCTTGAGTATTGTTGGAGCTGCACTCATCCAGGCAAGTGGGGAGTATTCCATCACACTCCTGACTTGTGCGTTGTAAATGGTGGACAGATTGGAGATTCAGGAGGTGAGTTACTCGCTGCAGGATTCCTAGCCTCTGACCTGCTCTTGTAGTCACAATATTTGTATGGCTAGTCCAGTTCTGCTTCTGGTCAATGGTAACTCCCCAGGAAGTTGGGAGTGGGGGATTCAGTGATGGCAATGCCATTGAATATCAAGGGGTGATGGTTAGATTCTCACTTGTTGGAGATGGTCATTGCCTGACAATTGTGTGATGCAGATCTTACTTGCTACTTACCCCAAGCCTGGATGTTGTCCAGGTCTTGCTGCATTTGGACATGGACTGCTTCACTACCTGAGGAGTCACGATTGATGCTGTACATTATGCAATCATCAGCGAGCATCCCCGCTTCTGACCTTATGATGGAAGGAAGGTCATTGATGAAACATGTGAAGATAGTTGGGGCCAGGATACTACCCTGAGGAACTCCTGCAGTGATGTCCTGGAACTGAGATGGTTGACCTATGTTGGAAGAGGGGCAAAAACTTGGAAGTGAATGTTAGGCATCCTGCTCACTTCAACAAAATAAAATTGTGCTGCATAGGACAGGCGAAAAGGATCTTGTTTGAATACATGGATAAATAATGTTAACAAAACAGAAAAAGGGGAGCTTGTAGAGAAAAACAAAAGGAAAGATACATGAACCCAGATAAGGAAGAATGAAATATGAGAAAAATATTTCCTCTAGTTATTATCATCTGGAATTTCCTTACAGATTCTCCTGATCATCAGTTGAATCTTTGGAATAAAATGTAGAGTAATGGTTAACTCTAGTATTAGCTACTGTGCATGTGTATAAGGAGTTATGCCTCAGTGATGCCACTCACTGAGAGAAGGTGTGCAGTTCTAGTTATGTCTGGGTTTTATTATAACCTTTGTAAAAAGTTAGGATACCAATAAAAGGTTTTTGAACAAAGGACCATTGCCTTCAGCAGGATCTATTCTGGACGAAGAAGCCTATGAATTCTGAGATAAACCCACAATAACCGAGAAAATAGCTGGAAACTCCAATGTCCCACATATTTCAATATTCCACTGAACTTCTGTGTAACTTACAGCGATGCCGGAGATTTTATAGTGCCATGAGTTAGAAGCATTAGTCCAGAATTTGTTGGAGTTGGGCATCACATGCTGTGCCCATTAATTTGACATTTTCCCTCACCCTGCAAGTTGCTGAAAGTGTGAGTTGATGATGAGGCATCTGGGATGTTGATGAACAGTGGATCAACAGACAAGTCCTTAACCAAAGAGATGTAAGGTTTGACGAAGAAATAGACAAATGACAGAGAGGGGTTAGGATAAATTAGAATGAAATCAGGTACAGAAAGATAAATAAAGAAATGGGTAGAAGATTTAGATTAAGGGAGAGAGAGAAAGGAAATAAAAGAATATTTTTTTAAAATTAAATTTTAAACTTTAAAAATATATAGCAACATCTTGCACTTATGTAGCACCTTTAACATAGTGGAATGTCCCAAGTCACTTCACAGGACTGATTATCAAACAAAATTTGATACCGAATTATGTAAGGAGATATTAGGACAAGTGAACAAAAACTTGGCCAAAGAGGTAAGTTTTAAGGAACATCTTAAAGAAGGAAAGAGAGGTAGAGACAGAGAAGTTTGGGAAGAGAATTCCAGAACCTAGGACCAGGCAATCGAAGGCAATGGTGGATTGATGAAAATTGAGTATGTGCAAGACACCAGATTTGAAGAAGCATAGATATCTCAAAGGTTGTACACGGGGGAAGTTACAGAGGTAGGAAGGGGTGAAACTATGGAGAATTTGAACACAAGTAAAAAAGAAATTGAGGCATGATGCGTGAATGGGACCTTTTGTGAGTTGTCATGATGATGTGACCTGTGCATGTGTGATATTAATCTTTAATTTCATCAGCTGATCAAACTGCTTCAAAATTACCTTTAAAAAGCAAGCAAAGACACTGACTTAAGATGGCTGCCACAAGTCACTTGACACCTGGTATTACAAGTTGACCAGTTTCTGGAAGGTTCCAATTTGAATTACATTTAAGGCTTGGAAAGAATTTCATACCTGCTGATGTCAAGAACTACTTCAAACAATCTACTGGAATTGTACTGGAACTCACCATTTGCATTTCTATAAAGTTACATTTCAAGCAGAGATAGAAAGTCTACCGGGGCATTAGCTATATGGAAGGTGTCCTTCCTATCTCACCAAGATGGATGATGGATCATTCAGGAGGTGATGGCTGGGACATTACAGAATCTAATCACCCAAGCCAAAAAACAAAAGCCATCGCCTGTCCTGACATGAACTAATCAATCACCTTCTGAAATCATTATGGGGAGAGAGGTCATTAGAGAGAGATTAGAATAGACATTTTTGAATGTATTTTATTACAACACCCAAGCTGCTAAGCAGGAGTCTGAAAACAGTAAGCCAACGGAGCAGTAACACCACCCGGGATTTTCCATGCCTGCTGGTATCCAGTGTGTTCAGTGGCGTATGTGGACAATATGGCATGATTGGCTTCACAGCGGCGTGTAACCAGTTTGTGATTATCTGCTCAGCCCACCGATGATGGGCCACATCCATCGCCAATGTCAGGAACTTCATTGTAATACATCAACATATCATTATTAGGCCTTCCCACCAGAATCACTCCCCCCCACCGCTCCTCCTGCCCTTGCTGGACCTTACGCCCAAGTTGGCGGGAAAACACACTGGTGTAGAACATGTCTTGACAAGTGTGACATGCAGAAGACGGGACTTACTCGCCAGGGCTTTGCTCACATTGCGGACATCCAAGAAGCAGAAGATGCTGGAGCCTGATGCCAACGGCACACTGGAGGAACATCCATGGCTTACTGAGTGGATTCTCATGGACTTGGCTTGGCTGTGAAGTGCCACACGAAAGATAGATAGTCACCGTTGATGCTCCCAACAGGTGATGGTTGAGGGGGTGGGAGAGGAACGGCTAGGATCGGCTGAGAGAGGAAGAGGTGTTGGTGGGGGGGGGGGGGTTGAGGTTGGTTGGGGGTTGCTGAATGAAGGTGTCAGGATGGGGTTAGGTTGGGAGAGTGGAATGAAGGTGTCAGAGGGTGAGGCTGGGGTCGGAATGAAGGTGTCAGGATGGGGTGAGGCTGGGAAGGGGGGAATTAAGGTGTCAGGTGGGGGAGGTTGGGTGGGAAAGAGAACAGGGGGGAGGAGTGGGTAATGGGGGAGAACATAGCAACTGGGGAGGTAGGTATAAGGGGGGTGGAAGGTGCAAGGGAAGGAGCGTGGAGAGGGGAGGGGGTCCAGGGGCAGGAAGGAGTGTGGAGAGGGGAGGATGTCCAGGGGGAGGAAGAAGTAAGAGTGGAGGAAGGAGTCAGGAAGGGGGCAGGAGTAAGGCTGGAGGAAGAAGTGAGGCTGGAGGAAGAGGTAAGATGGGAGGAAGGAGTCAGGGGGAGGGAGTAAGGGTGGCGGAAGAGGTAAGTGTGGAGGAATGGATCATGAAGGGGGAGGGACTAAGTGGGAGAGAGTCTGAGGGGGGCATGTGAGGACTGGGGGGGGAAGGGGGGAGTGTTGTGTAGATGGAAGGGGTGAAAAGGGGGGAAGGGGTGCGGAGCGGGGATGTGTAGGTGAATGTGCACGAGAAGGGTCGGATTGGACCATGTCTACCTCCTGGGGAGCCAACTGAGGGTGGGCGCGGTATGGAGGAAGAGTGGGCATAACCGAGGGCAGAGTGAGGCTTTAAGGTGGGAGGTTGAGGGTTCAATAGTAGCAGTAGAAGGGACGGCGAGGGTGGTTGGTGGGGACCTGGAGGCAGATACAGACCCTGGGGGTGGGAAGGAGGAGGTCGGGAAAGTGAATGTGGATGGCGGTGGGATTTTCAGGAAGGAAGGGTGTACGTTCACCTGGACATCCACGAAGGAAAAGGGTTGGGGTTGGTAGGTAACGGAGGGGAGGTGGAATGTGATGCCAGGGGGCGGGTTGGTCAACTGTGATGGGGGAAAGGAAATGGGCGACTGGGGCAGAGTAAAGGACGGCGGGAGCGAAAGTAAAACCAAATTAGCACCATGCTGTCCAAATCGAAAGTGAAAGGAGAGTTGTAGTTGGTGAGATCATGTGTTGCATCAGTGTGTTCAGTGGGCGGAGATGAAGGTCAGCTCAGATGGACAACTGAAAGCGAACTCCAGCAGGCAGCATTCAAAATGCTCAGGACATTGAGATGAGTGTGAAATGTTAAGGATCCACGTGCATGGGAGAGTGCTTGCACGAGGCTCCGAGAGGCCCTGCCACACTCATACTTTTCCCTCCAGAATCACTAGTGGGCTAGCTGCTCCCTCTGCAGTGTCGGGGCTTCTGAGCTACTTATTTCCACCTCTTTACTGGAGGAGGAGTCCTCTTGGCTGCAGATGAGGACGTGGATGGAGCTGAGGGACTGGTAGGCTGAGGGTGTTGGTCCTTTGGCAGAGCTCGCTATGAACCAAAGTAGAGATAAATAGTGCATGGCAGCAGAGCCAAAAGCAGGAGAGAAAGCACTCACAGTTGCAATGAGGGAGGGGTGATGGGTATCCTCAGATGGGTATTCGCTGCCGACCTCACTGTTGCCACAGGCAGGATCTACATCCTCACCACTCAGCATGATGGCACACTCCTCAAAGAGAGTGAGGGGCTTAATGTGGACCACTCCACCCCCTGTCTGGGACCTCTCCCTGCTGATGTGGGCAGGCTTCTCCTGCATGAAAACAGATGGAGTATGAGCAGAACACATGACATTGCATAAAATGTTTGTGTGTTGAGCGGCGCCATGGACAGGAATGAGGATGTGACTTTGAGAGGATATGAGCCTAATGGAGATGTGAGGATGTGTGCAAGAGCTAGTGGTGTTGTCCCTTGAGGCGTGAGATCCCTGTGGATGTGTGATGAGTTTGTGAGTGTGTGACTTGAGAGTGATGAGAAGAGTGAGTTACCCTGGTGGAACAGATGATACCATTCATCCAGACTGGGGGTGGAGTGGCCCACATTAAGCCCCTCACTCTCTTTGAGGAGTGTGCCATCATGCTGAGTGGTGAGGATGTGGACCTTGCCTGTGGCAACAGTGAGGCTGGTGGCGAACACCCATCTGAGGATCCTGCACCACATAACCCCTCCCTCAATGCAACGGTGGAACAGATGATACCATTCATCCTGTAGTGGCACTGGGTGGCTGTCCTCCTTTACAGGGTATTGGTGTCGACCACTGCTGCCTCCGCCTCCCAAGCCTGGATGGTTATGCCACTGCCCATCCTGCGGCCAGACCAGGGGTAGAGGATATCGTGGCGGGCCTCCAAGGCATCCAAAAGACATTCCAGTGATGTGTCACTAAACCTGGGGTCTGCAGTCTTCTTGCCTTTAGTGGATATCTTCCCTGCAGTGGCCTGGAAGCATTGAGATGTGTGTGTGCGGTTGGACGTTAAATATGGCGCCCGGCGTGATAAAATGGCGAGGTGATGGCGGGCGGGTGAATGAGAGCCCATGCGCCATGGAAACCGCGTGTTTCCCTGGAATGCATAAATAATGCAACAGGTTTGGAAAGATACGGCGTGAAAACCCGCCATTGTGGCTGGCAGGTAAAATGCCATTTTACCCGCCCGCTACCACACTTAGTGCAAATCTGGGATGATTCAGCCCACGATTTCTCTCTCCCAACTCCAAGAACCTATCACTCTTACAGTGTAAAACTCAGTGCAGAAATAGCGAATTTTCAAACGAAAGGAATAATGAAAGTTGCAAAAATCATCAACTTTTGGAAAAGACGGATTATGTTTAAAAAAGAGACTGTGTTCAGAAATGAGTTTATATTGGCTTCAACTCCAGTGAAATTTCAAGACCATGGAAAAGCATTCTGCTGCAGCCATGGATACCAGCGAAGGACTCATAAACAGTCAACTCTCTATTTTTGCCTTTTATCATTGAATTTTAATTAGGCTAAAAAGTTGTCTCCTATTGTATAACTTGATATTCTACGTGCGTGCGTGTGTGTGTGTGTGTGTGTGTGTGTGTCGTATTGCTTTACGTTTTTAAATATTTTAAAATCTTTACCTGGGTGGGTCTTTAGCTTAATAAAAAAAACTAACCCCTTTGTGTTTTAAGTTCAAGAATGCCTGTCAGACTGGTTTCTTTGCAATCGGCATGGAAATGGTTGTGCACAGACAACAAATTAATACTTTCATCCTTATAAATTCATAAAAAGATTCTGTTACAGTCAGACCTGGAGTGGTAGAATAGGGCAGTCATTTTGCCCCTCCTCACATGGTCATAACAGAGTTAGGATATGGGCAGCAGAGTTTTGGATGAGCTCAAGTTTATGCAAGGTGCAAGATGAGAATTCAATCAGGAGAACATTGGAGTAGTCAATTATGGAGGTAACAACGACATAGGGGAGGATTTCAGCTGCAGAGCAACTAAAGCAGGGTCAGAGATAGATAATGTTACAGAGGCAAAGTCAGGATGTCTTTATGAGAGACAGAATATAGGATCAGAAGCTCACCCTGCTAGGCTCAAAGCAGATGCCAAGGTCACAAAGAACCTGGCTCAGCCTCAGTCAATGGACAGAGAAAGAGATGGAGGCAGTGGCTTCAGCCTGCCCAATATTTAATTAGAGGAAATTTCAACTCACCCCAATACTGGATATCGGACAAGTAGTGTGACAAATCAGAGGTAGCAGAGTGGACAAGACAGGGGTGGAGAGATGGAGCTGGCTGCCTTCAATGTACTTGTGGAATCTGATGTTGTGCTTTCAAATGATAACATAAGGAGCAGAATGCAGATCAGAAATAGGAGGGTACCAAGGTTAGATACATGGGAGACTGCAGAAGTAATGGTGCAGGAATATGCAGGGAGAGAATATGTTCCAGGTGATTTGCTTGTTATGAGAAATAGAGAAGGAACAAGGTGATTTCTAGGTAAATGGAACCAATAATGTATTGCCTATAGGAATGAAACTAAACAGTTTAAAATATCCGCCTCTGGGCTGCAGAGGTTGAGTAGCATTACAGAATCATCAATCTTTTGTTACTTCTGCAGTTACATAGCAGCCTTAACTTTTTACGGCAATGCTAATTGGCAATTAATGCACAAATGTAGCAATATCATAAAACTCATGGGAAGGTTGAGGGTGAGCTGTCACTTTCTCAAAGCTAATTGTGGGGAAGTGCAAATTATCCAGCAATTCGTGATGCTTTACAATTCACAGGTTATCCCTTTCTCACCACAAGTTGCTGGGTGATTGACACATTAATAACAGTAAAGAACTGTTAAAATTGCTGTTATTTTGGCAACAAAATCTAGGTCATTGTGAATATAATGGGAAAGTTTCCTGTTTTTGCTATTTGTAGTGGAGAGTTAAAAAGTACGAAGAAAATCCTGATATCCTTGTGCCCCAATGATTTGTGGGTTGCAGGTTTCCATCATATGGTGAGCTTTCCAATCTTAGCCTTGTTGTGAGGAGGTGTGAAGCAAAAGACATTACATTATGTTGGGACATATGGAAAGTGTGAGAGAGCAGCATGGGTAATTTGTTCTCTCCTAAACTCAACAGCGTGTGAACATGGAAAATCTAGACAGCAGGGGCTAATTATATGCATAAAGGTCAACTTTAAAATATTACTAATCATTTGAATTTGAAGAAAATTATTACTTTTATGGTTTATCCAGTTTTATGCTGAGGCAGGTCTTAGGAAGTAATTTAGTGCTGCAGCGCCTCAAATCTTTAATCTTTCTGAAGCCTCCTTTTAGAGTTATACAATTAGACCTTGAGATTATGCTGCAAGCTACAAGTGAATAAGTGCCTGACACATTGATCTGAAATTCATCTCTCCTGTGTTTTACCAAAAAAGATTGATCACCTTTGTCCTGGACATTGTATATCAATGAATTACAGAAAAAATATTTAGTCTTGTCCTCTTTGGCCTGGTTTGTCTTTTGCTCCCTCTCTTGGAGCAGTAGGGTACTGCACCAAGTTTCTGCTGATGATGCAGAGCAGGTGCCGATGCTGTACCATTACAGATGTGTACTCTGACTATGATCTGTAATAGTTTCATTAGCATGTGGAATTGGCAGTAGGAGGTACAGTCCAACTGCACTGCTAGCGCACTGACAGTAGCAGAGGATTTCTGGAGTTAGACTTAATTTTGATGGTGGCATCATTCACTTTAAAACAACTAATTTATTTAATGCCTTAAATGTAATAAAACATCCCAAAACACTTTACAGGAGCATTATAAAACAAAATATGACACTGAGCCACATAAGGAGATAGTAGGTCAGATGAACAAAAGCTTGGTCAAAGAGGTAGGTTTTAAGGAATGTCAAAAAGGAGAAAAGTGAGATTGAAAGGCAGAGAGGAGCAGTATAGGTATTCTAGAACCTATTGGCAACTGAAGGTGAGGCTGTCAATTGTGGAGAGTTTAAAATTGGGGATGCCTAAGAGGCTAGAACTAGAGGAGTACAGATATCTTGGAGGATTGTGGAGCTGGAGGATATTGCAGAGATGGGGACCGGCAAGACCATGGAGGGATTTGAAACCAAAGAGAATAATTTTAAAATAAAGATGTTGCTTGACCAGGAACCAGTGTAGGTTAGTGAATATGGGTTGGGGGTCGGGGGGGGGGGGGGGGGGGGGGGGGGGGGGTGGTTGATAGGGGAACAGAACTTGGTGTGAGTCAAGACATAGGCAACATGAGCAATAAATGGCCAGCAGTTGAAAATTGGAGAGTAGGTTTTATTTATTCATTCATGGGATGTGGGCGTTGCTGGCTAGGCCAGAATTTATTGCCTATCCCTAATTGTCCTTGAGAAGGTGGTGGTGAGCTGCCTTCTTGAACCGCTGGAGTCCATGTGGTGTAAGTACATCCAGAGTGCTATTAGAGAGGGAGTTCCAGGATTTTGTCCGAGCGACAGTGAAGGAACGGCGATATATTTTCAAGTCAGGATGGTGGGAGGCTTGGAGGGGAACTTCCAGGTGGTGGTGGTCCCATGTGTATGCTGCCCTTGTCCTTCTAGATGGTAGCGGGTTTCAAAGGTGCTGTCTAAAAAGCCTCGGTGAGTTCCTGCAGTGCACCTTGTAGATGGTATACATTGCTGCCACTGTGCGTCAGTGGTGGAGGGAGTGAATGTTTGTGGATGGGCCGCCAATCAAGTGAGTTGCATTGTCCTGGGTGGTGTCAAGTTCCTTGAGTGCTGTTGGAGCAGCACTCATCCAGGCAAGTGGAGAGTATTCCATCACACTCCTGCCTTGTGCCTTGTAGATGGTGGACAGGCTTTGGGGAGCCAGGAGGAGATTACTCACTGCAGGATTCTTAGCCTCTGACTTGCGTTTGGAGCCACAGTATTTGTGTGGCTAGTCCAGTTCAGTTTCTGGTCAATGGTAACTCCTCAGGAAGTTGATAGTGGGGGATTCAGCGATGGTAATGCCATTGAATGTCATGGGGTGATGGTTAGATTCTCTCTTGTTGGAGATGGTCATTGCCTGGCACTTGTGTGGCGCAGATGTTACTTGTTACTTAGCCCAAGCCTGGATACTATGCAGGTCTTGCTGCATTTGGACATGGTCTGCTTCAGTATCTGAGGAGTCACGAATGGTGCTGAACATCGTGCAATCATCAACAAACATTCCCCCTTCTGACCTTATGATGGAAGGAAGTAAAATGACAAAGCAGCTGAAGATTGTTGGGCCAGGGACACTATCCTGATGAACCCCTGCAGTGATGTCCTGGAACTGAGATGATTGACCTCCAAGAACCACAACCATCTTCCTTTATGTTAGGTATGACTCCAATCCACGGAGGGTTTTTCCCCTGATTCCCATTGACTCCAGTTTTGCTAGGGCTCCTTGATGCTATACTCAGCCAAATGCTGCCTTGATGTCAAGGGCAGTCACTCTCATGTCACCTCTGGAGTTCAGCTCTTTTGTCCATGTCTGAACCAAGGCTGTAATGAGGTCAGGAGCTGAGTGGCCCTGGCGGAACCCAAACTAAGCATAAGTGAACAGGTTATTGCTAAGAAAGTGCCGCTTGATACCACTGTTGTGACCCCTTCCGTCACTTTACTGATGACTGAGAGTAGACTGATGAAGCAGTAATTGGCCTGGTTGGATTTGTCATGCTTTACAGGACATACCTGGGCAATTTTCCACATTGCTGGGTAGATGTCAGTGTTGTAACTGTCAGTATTGTAGCCTGACTATTTCTGGCATAAGGCTGCTTAAATGTGCAAAGTGGGGCCTTACACCAGTCGTAGCCCCCTGTTTACAAGTTATTAATACAAATCAACATTGTATATGCCATATATGCTCTGCCCATCTTTACTAGATAGTACAGCAACCTAACCAGCAGCCCAAAAAAGGATTGCTGACGGCTGCTAAAGACAGGCCCAGAATTATTTGAGGGAGATTTCAGAGATGCTCATCCTATCTCCATAAAACACTGTGGCCCACTTCTGCCCCATTCTTTATGCCCTTCATGACTGGCTTCCTCCCTTCCTAAGCCTGAACTATTACCTGGCACAGCATGAGTGTGAGCCAATTTCCTGTCCTCCCACAACCAGTGACATACAACAATATGCCCATTTGGCAGGCACCCCCTGTCACCAGCTTCAGATGGGTTGCATGTTCATTTCAAAGGGTGAACATTTATCTGAAACCTATCATTTGAATTGATTCTGAGCAATGTATAAAAATCAGTACAACAAGATCCTAATTATTTTACTTTAAGTTTATGACAGAGAATCTGAAAATAATTGGCATCTTGTTGCACTGATCTTTATACATTGCTCTGAATCAATTCAAATGATAGGATGTAGATAAATGTTTACCCTTTGAAATGAAAATTTAACCTACCTGAGGTTGGTGACTGGAGGCCCCTACCAAATGGGCACATTATTGTAGGTCACTGGTTGTGGTTGGGCAAGGATCAGAAGTCAAAACTCCCCCTTTTCTTATACCAAGAGATTGACTATGTAGGGCATGGAAGAGTCATTTAGGTTTCATTTATGTCATTCATATACTTCATTATTATCCACAAAAGTATTAACTAAATTGTACTTTACATCCCTTGCAGATATTCTACTCTTTATACGGAAGAACTCTTAAAAATAGTACAACTGTAAAATTATTGCACTTGGTTTTTTCGATAAGATCACAAGCTACAATTTCCAAATGGTGTTGGTGCTAACATCAAAAGCATGCGGTGAAAACATCACAGTACATGTTGTTGACAATTGGCACATATTTCTGGACCCTTAAAATATTAGAAAAAAGGACTGTGATTTATTTGAGTAGCTAGATAAAGCTTTTGAGTGTCAAGTAACCCAAGTATGCTCTGAAAATGCCAACATAGATGACCGCCACAGTTAACTTTATTATCATGACACTTTTCCGAGGCCAAAGATGATTTTTTTTTTCAAATAGACTTAGATGTACTTTGTCTCTGTATTTATTTGCATGTTTCCAGAAGTTTTCTCATTTCCGGCTACTTAATAAAACCCCTATAACTACGCATTGGATTATACCTATTTTCTCCATTATCATAATTACTCAACTGGTTTTTATTTAAATTACACAGCTCTCGTAAACTACATAGCACCACATTCCCTTTCTAAGAAATGTTGCCATCAATTTCATATTCTCTGTCATAAACTTAAAGGAAAATAATTGGTACCATGTTGTACTGCATTTTATTCATTGCTCTGAATCAATTCAAATGGTAAGATTCAGATAAATGTTCACCCTCAGAACTATTGTTGTAAGCCCATATTTTTTGGGGGGATAAATGTCTTCTTGATCTCAAGTAACTCTGCCTCCTTGCTTCCATAGATTATGAAGTAATCTCTGATTCAATTCAGCAATACTTTTGCCTCTATTTTGGCTATCAGGTTTTCAGAGTCCTTCATTTCCCAGATGTGTCTTTTTCTGTAGGTTTGGAAATATAAACCAGATGCCAAACATTTCTTCTTACAGAACCATTAGGTGCTGGTGTAACATTAAATTAAGCTGAGGCTCTTGTTCCACTATTCCTCTGGTCTTTGAATCTTGCATCACACTCAGATTTGTTAATACTCTCAAGTAGCCATGTGAAATAATGGTTTGCACCTGATGGAACACTAGCCCATTCTTTTTCCCAGAAGTGCCAAAATATGGCAACTAAAAATGAAATATGCTATTAATAATGTTCTCAGCCATCTAATCATTAATACTTTTGCTGAGCTGTAGCTGTTTATTAGGGAAACATAGTAACCCCACAATATCGAGCACAAGCCTGTTGATTTCTTCAGCAAACCTTTTATGGAATTCGTCACTGCCTCTGACTCCCCACTTCTTTTTGAATACTTAGAGCTACACTTAAAACAAATAAACTCATATTCCTTGTGGAATTTCCTACATCTTCTACAAATAATTGTGGTAATTTATCTGCTAACAAAAATATCTTGCATTTGTATAGTGCATTTCATATAGTAAAGCACAAAGGGTGTGAGCAAACAAAGCTGGAAAGATGAGGACACATTAGGGCAAGTGAGCAAAAGCTTGATGAAAGAGGTATTATTTAAAGAGCTTTCAAAGGAAGAGGGAGTGGGAAGCAGGCTGGAAGGTTTAGGGAAGGAGGTTTAGGGTGTAGTGAGCTTAAGATAGGGCTGCCAATGAACATTGGGGACGTCCAAAATGCAAGAACAAGAGGGGCACAGAGAACTCAGAGTGTTGTAGGGAGGGAAGAGATTACAGAAATAAAGGAGGCGTAAGCCCAAAGAAAGATTGAAATCAAGGATGAGAACTTCCATAATGGCTCGACAGAGCAGACAGGCTTCAACAAGAAACAGAAACACTTTATTACAGAGAGCTTTTCAGGTGCTACACACTCCAGCAGGACTCTCGTCAGGAAGCCCCAGCCCCCGGATTTCCCATGCTTAGGGCTCATTAGTCAGAGCCTCCCTGAATATCATGTGATCCCTGATAGACAGCAGGAGATGCAACACTTTCAGTTACTACATTTCTTCCCCCTTTAGTTTTTTACAGTTTCTATTTACAAGGAAACATTTGAATATCCTACAATATATACATATATGTAACTTCAGCTAATTAAAGATCAAGTCTCTGAGGTGCTCTCCTTATACAGCTAGAGCAGTGTAGCTCTACCATTTGAGCTTCCTCAACAGGATCGACAGGATCTGGAACTGAAGCATGAGACACATCATTAGAAAGGGGCAGCTCTGGGTTTGGCAACAGAGATATCGGGCATGTCTATTCTAGGTCGATCTGTCTGTCACCTCAGGAATTGACGGTTTGACGTTAATCACAGGCTGAATAGTTGGTGGTTGGAATGTCTATGTAGGACAAATATGATCTATGTGCTTATGAACAATTCTACCTTCCACTTATACTTGGAAAGATAATGGACCAGTCTCTGAGACAATGGTTCCAAGAACCCAACAAGGTCTACTTCCGAAATACGTATCAACTATACTGTATGCGTGAGCTTTGCTGTGTATATCATGGGTTCAATTTTTGATTACTCTGATTCCGCTGTACCTTCCCCTCTAAATTTGGAAACACTAGGCTTAACCTTGTATGGAGTAGGTGCTTCATCAATAATTCAGATGGTGTTGAACCTGTAGTCGAACGTAGCGTTATATGATAACTGAGAAGAAAGTGGGAAAGTCAAGTTTCTAGAGTACCTTCTGATAACCTTTTCATACCAGACTTGAAAGTTTGTACAGCACTCTCAGCAAAACCATCCGATGAGGGATGGTAAGAGGCTGTTATAATATGTCTGATTCCATTCAGATTCATGGATTTATGAAGCTCTGTGCTGGTAAAGGCTGTACCACTATCAGAAATGACAATTTCAGGTAGGCCATGTATGCTAAAACAGTGACACAGGTTCTCGATAGTTGCGTTCTATGTTGGTGATCTGACTTCATATACATCCATCCATTCAGAATGTGCATCTACAATCATTAAAAATATGGTACCTATGAATGGTCCGACAGAATCAATATGTAGTCTAACCCCGTATTAACCAGGCCACTCCCAAGGATGCAGGAGAGCTGAAACAGGCAACTTCTGTTGTTGCTGACAATGGAGACAGTGTTGACTACGCTTTCAATGTCACTGTCTATGCCTGCCCAACAGATATAAATTTGGGTAAGCATTTTCATCTTTGATATGCCTGGATGCGCACTGTGAAGTTCTGTCAAGAGTGATTCTCTACCTTGTGATGGGACGACAACTCTTGATCCCCACAACAAAATTCCATTTTGACACAGCTTAACTCTGTGTTTCTGGCATGGAATGGTCTCAACTTTTAAGGTAGAGGCAAATTTGACCATCCTTGCAAAACAAAGTCTCTGACTTTTGACAATATTGGATCTCTGTTCATCCAATTTCTAATTTGTTTCACACACACAGGCAAAGAATCCAAGAAATTCAGTAATAGCACAACTTCTTGTGGAACAGGAGCATGTACAATGCCATCTGGTAATGGGAGATGACGTAGTGCATCCACATTGCAATGTGTAAGCCAGGACGGTACATAAAAGTACACTCATACGCAGTTGATAAGTTAGGCAAGAAGCGGCTATTGTAGTTGATCATACCCAGGAAGGACTTGAGTTCAGTTACACTGGATGGTGAGGGTGCTTCTTTTATTGTCCGAACTTTCTGTTCTACCGGATGCAAACCCATGGCGTCCACTCTGTGACCCAGGTAAATAACTCCTGGAGCTTGAAATGTTCATTTTTCCTTCTTTAACCATATGCTGGCTTCCACGAACCTTCTTAGCACCTCCTCCAGGTTGGCCAAGTGTTTGGTCTCGGTTGACCCTGTGATCAGAGCATCATCCAGGTATACTACCACTCAAGGAGTCCTTGTAGAAGACTCTCCATTGTTCTCTGGAAAATGGACATGCAGAGGATATTCCAAAGGGTAGGCAAGTGTACTGATAAAGACCCTTGTGTGTGTTAATAGTCACGCATTCTCCCGACCTGCTATCCAGTTCTAATTGTTGATAGGTATGGCTCATATCCAATTTTGTATGGGACTTTCCTTCAGCCGGCTTTGCATATAGGCCATCTGGGATACTTGTCTAGTTTTGCTGCCTTATTTACAGTCGGAACTCTGGATGCTGCCCATTCTGAGAATAGTGAAAGGAGAAGGACCCAGTCTTCTAGGCCGAGACTAATTACAGAAAATCAAGCTTGACTGGTCTGAGATATTTCACCTGAAAACAGGAGGGGTTCCTGAACTGCTAAGGAAATACAACATGGTGTTTTGGGATGAATTAGGGAAGTTAAAAGTCTTGCAGGCCAAGATATATGTGGATCCTCAAGTGACACCTCGTTTCTTTAAGACCAGACCTGTGCCTTATGCGTTGAAGAAGAAGCTGGATGCCGAACTGTACCAATTAGAAAAGCTGGACATCATCCAACCTGTCCAATTCTCAGAATGGGCAGCACCCAGAGTTCCGACTGTAAATAAGGCAGCAAAACTAGACAAGTACCCCAGATGAGCCATACCTATCAACAATAAGAAGCTGGTAAAGTTGTGATGCCCTTTACCTGAATAGATTCTCCAGTGTATGTCTTTAATTTAGTGGTTTGCTGCCCCAGGTTTATTGGCTATCTACCTTCATTAAGATATTCGAAAGTGTGCTCTCCTGCCACTGTAGTTGAGGCTTCCGAATCCAGCTCCATTATTAGTGGCTTCCTATTAACTTGGATTGTGACAGTGATAGATTCGGTTTTTACAGTAGTGACGTTATACAGGGAATAAATGTCGGTGTTGGCAGCTTCAGGTTCTGCTGTATCTTTTAATTCAATCATGTTGGTTTGTTGCTTTATGGGCTGTTTCAACTTTGCCCTGCATTGCCTTACTACGTGACCTTTCTTATGACAGTAATGGCATCTTGCCTCCTTGAAAGTGTCTGTGGCCAACTCTGCACCTATAACAACTTAACCTTGGAGTCACTGCTGAAGTGTTTCTAATAGGCCTTTTCACGTTTCTAACACTGGACATTGCATCTTGCTTTGGTGCTGTGAGTCTGGTTTTCATGCCACACTCGGTGGTAGATTCCCGCCCCACATGAAGAATGCTGCCATGTTGTAAGTGTTACAAAGCCTGTGAGTGAGTCTCTCGCAGCACTTTCTATGGCGAGGGAGATTCATAGTGCGCGCTTAAAGTCATTGTTGACCTCAGCGAGTAAACGGCGCTGAATGGCATCGTCCTGAACTCCACAAACTAATCGGTCCCGCAGCATATCATTTAATGTGTCCCGGAAGTCGCAGTGTTCTGCCAATTGCTTCAGGTTTCCTACATAGGTTGCGATGGACTCTCCCGGGGCCCTAACTCTGGAATTAAGTTGAAAACGCTGCATTATTACAGATGGCTTTGGCTGGAAGTGCGTTTTCACAAGGTTCACTAATTCATTATAGGACATGAAATTGGGCATACTCGAGGGCCGTCAAGTTGCGAATGAGATTGTATGTCTTACTGCCACTTACGCTCAAAAGGATGGCTTTCTGCTTTTCTTCCACGTAATTTCGTTCGCCAAGAAATAAAAATCCGAGGTGCTCTGCATACTGGCTCCAGTCTTCCATAGTTGCATCATAAAGATTGATTCTGCCAAAGGTGGCATGACTGGTGAGTAGTCTTTTCTTTTTCTTAAGATTCGATGTACTGACAGTAACAAGGCGAGGTGCAGAGTCAGAGCTATCCTACCCTCGTTGCCAAATGTAATGTCTCGACGGAGTGGACAGGTTTCAACCCGAAACAGATAAACTTTATTACAGAGAGTTTTTCAGGTACTGCATACTTGATCAGGATTCTTGTCAGGAAGCCCCATCCCCAGATTGCCCGTGCTTAGGAGTCATTGGTCAGAGCCTCCCAGAATATCACGTGACTGATAGACAGCAGGGGAGGCTATAACTTCAGTTACTACAGCTTTAAGATCAAAGCTTTGCTGGAACAGGAGCAAATGTTGATCAGTGAGCATAGGGGTAAGGGGAGAACAGGACAAGATGCAAGTTAGGATACAGGCTGCAGAGCTTTGGATGAGCTGAAATTTATGGATGGCACAAGGTGGTTGGCCAGCAAGGGCAGCATTGGGATAGTCAAGTCTAGAGATAACAAAGGCATGAATGAGTGCTTCAGCAGCAGATGAGCTGTGGCAAGAAATGAGACAGACAATGTTGCGGAGGTGATGATGGACAGGATATGCAGTGGAGAACTCATCTGAGGATCATGTAGAATGCCAAGGTTGAGAACAGACTGCTTCTTCCTCAAATAGAGAGGGATGTTTAGGGAACTGAGTTTTGTGGTGGGTGCCAGAGACAGTGGCTTTGGTCTTCCAAATAGTTAGCATTACTTTTTTTGATATCCAGTGCTGATTAGTTCTAAATTTCATTCATATGATTACTAGTCTTTTTTTTTCAATTCTCTCATGGGATGTGGGTGTCACTGGCTAGGCCAGCATTAATTGTCCATCACTAATTGTCCTTGAGAAGGTTGTGGTGAGCTGCATTCTTGAATCGTTGCTGTCCATGTGATGTAGGTACACCCACAGTGCTGTTAGGAAGGGAGTTCCAGGATTTGGACACATTGACAGGACAAGTCAGAATTGTGTGCAGCTTGGGGGAGAACTTGCAGGTGGTGGTGTTCCCATGCACCTACTACCTTTGTCCTTCTAGGTGTAAAAGTTGTTGGTTTGGAAGGTGCTGTCGAGGGAGCCTTGGTGAGCTGTTGTAGTGCAGCTTGTATATAGTACACACAGTTGCCACCATACATTGGTGGTGGAGGGAATGTATGTTTGGATTGGTGGATGGGATGCTGCTCAAACAGGTTGCTCTGTCTTGGATTTTGTCGAACTTCTTGAGTATTGTTGGAGCTGCAATCATTCTGACAAGTGGAGAGTCTTCTCCTGCTGACTTATGCCTTGTAGATGGTGGGCAGACTTTGGGACATCAGGAGGTGAGTTACTCGTCTCAGGATTCCCGGCCTTTTACTTGCTCTTGTAGCCACAATATTTATCGACTGG
This sequence comes from Cetorhinus maximus, assembly GCF_964194155.1. Classification (NCBI taxonomy): domain Eukaryota; kingdom Metazoa; phylum Chordata; class Chondrichthyes; order Lamniformes; family Cetorhinidae; genus Cetorhinus; species Cetorhinus maximus. The sequence goes on from NC_135885.1 coordinate 115,393,230, forward strand.
TCCAGTTCAGTTTCTGGTCAATGGTAACCCCCAGAATTTTGATAGTGGGGCATTCAGTAATGTTAATGCTATTAAATGTCAAGGGTCATTGGTTAAATTCTCTCTTGTTGGAGAAGGTCATTGTCTGGCACTTTTGTGGCACAAATGTTACTTGTCACTTAACTTGCAAGCGTGAATGTTATTCAGGTCTTGCAGCATATGGTCAGATTGCTTCACTATTTGAGAAGTTGTGAATGATACTGAACATTACGTGATCATCAGTAAATATCCCCACACCTGACCTTATTTTTTTTATTCATTCATTCAAGGGATGTGGGCATTGCTGGCTAGACCAGCATTTATTGTCCATCCAGGATTGCCCTTGAGAAGGTGGCAGTGAGCTGTCTTCTTGAACCAATGCAGTCCATGTGGTGTAAGTACACCACAGTGCTGTTAGGGAGGGAGTTCCAGGATTTTGACCCCAATACAGTGAAGGAGCCGCAATATATTTCCAAGTCAGGATGGTGAGTGGTTTGGAGAGGAACTTCCAGGTGATGGTGTTCCTATCTATTTGCTGCCCTTGTCCTTCTAGGTGGTAGTGGTTGTGGGTTTGGAAGGTGCTGTCTAAAGAGCCTTGGTGAGTTTCTGCTGTGCATCTTGTAGATGGTACACACTGCTGCCACTGTTCGTTGGTAGTGGAGGGAGTGAATGTTTGTAGATGGGGTGCCAGTCAGGTAGGCTGTTTTGTCCTGGATGGTGTCAAGCTTCTTGATTGTTGTTGGAGCTGCACTCATCCAGACAAGGGGAGAGTATTCTACCACACTCCTAACTTGTGTCTTGTAGATTGTGGACAGGCTTTGGGGAGTCAGGAGATGAGTTACTCACTGCAGGATTCCTAGCCACTGACCTGCTCTTGTAGCCACAGTATTTATATGGCTAATCCAGTTCAGTTTCTGGTCAATGGTAACCCCGGGATATTGATAGTGGGGGATTCAGCGATGGTAATGCCATTGAATGTCAAGAGGCGATGGCTAGATTCTCCCTTGTTGGAGATGGTCATTGCCTGGATCCAACAGAGGGCGCTGGTGAGAAGTGACTGAAGCATTCTGGGAGAAGTCACCGCAGCCACCGCGACTCAGGAAGGAATCGAGGAGGAGGACCCACTGTCCAGGGAGCAGACTCGGAGGGAGTAGCACCGGAGCAGTTAGTATAAATCTAGCTTACCTCAGGATTCGCGGCCTTGTCTCCAGGGAACAGACTCGGAAGGAGGAGCACCGGAGCGGTGACCTCGGGGCACAGAGTAACTGAAGCCAAAACTGAAAAAGTGACATCACAGGAAAGCTGTGACCTGATTGGTTGGTAGGAAATCTGCACCAAATTAAAAAAAAAACACTGCAAAGCTAATTAATAAATTAATTATCTAAGTTGAGATGGCTGGGCAGGTGATGTGCTGTAGCTGTATGATGTGGGAGCTGGCAGATCCCACTGCGAGGTGCAGTGACCACATCTGCAGCAAGTGTTGGTTGCTGGAGGAACTCCGTCTCAGAATTGACGAGCTGGAGTCCGAGCTCCGGATGCTGCGGCACATCCGGGAGCAGGAGAATTACCTGAACGCTTTGTTTCAGGAGGCGGTCACACCCGGTAGATTAAGTACCTCAAGTTCGGTCAGTGGTCAGGGTCAGCAGGGTCTGACTACAAGTGAGGCAGGTAGAGGGATCCTGTGTTCAGGAACAGAGGAGCCTCAGCTCTTGAACTTGCCCAACAGGTACGAGGTACTTGCTCCCTGTGTGGATGAGGAACAGGGCTATAGGGAGGATGAGCCAGTTGACCACGGCACCGTGGCACAGGAGGCCAAGCAAGAGGGTGGAGCAAAAAGACAAGTGATAGTTGTAGGGGATTCTATAATTAGGGGAATTGATAGCATCCTTTGTAAGCAGGATCGAGAGTCCCGCATCGTATGTTGCCTGCCCGGTGCCAGGCTGAGGGACATCTCTCTCCGGCTTGGAAGGATATTGGAGAGGGAGGGGGAGGATCCAGTTGTCGTGGTCCACGTCGGGACAAATAACATAGGTAAGACTAGGAAAGAGGACCTGTTTGGGGATTATCAGGAGCTAGGAACTAAATTAAAGAACAGGTCCTCAAGGGTTATAAACTCCGGATTACTACCCGAGCCACGTGCAAATTGACATAGGGACGCGAGAATAAGGGAAGTAAACACGTGGCTAAAGGAGTGGTGTGGGAAAGAGGGGTTCCATTTCGTGGGGCACTGGCATCGGTATTGGAACAGGAGGGATCTGTACCGTTGGGACGGTCTCCACCTGAACCGATCTGCGACCAATGTTCTAGCGAAAAGGGTAAATAGGATGGTCAACAGGACTTTAAACTAGAAAGTGGGGGGAAGGGAAGGGTAAAACTCCAAGAAGTATGACTAATGGGAAACAAAGCAGGATGTTAGCGTGTGGGGGGGGGTGGATTCAACTTCATGGAAAATTATGAAAAAACTGAAAAGAAAGGAGAGCCCAGGAGAGGCTATTAAAGTCTCCAGAACACAAAGTAGGACAGAGTGTTTGGAAAGGGCTAGGAATCTAACTTCAAGCACATCAGATAAAGGGACGACAATGAGAAAGGGGACGGGAAATACAGGACTGAAGGTGTTGTATCTGAATGCATGCAGTATACGAAATAAGGTAAATGAGCTTGTGGTGCAGATTGAAATTGGCAGGTATGATGTGGTGGGCATCACGGAGACGTGGCTGCAAGGGGATCAGGACTGGGAGCTAAATATCCAAGGATATACATCCTATCGAAAAGATAGGCAGGTTGGCAGAGGGGGTGGGGTTGCTTTGTTAGTAAGAAATGAAATTAAATCAATAGCAAGAAACGACGTAGAGTCAGATGATGTAGAATCTGTGTGGGTAGAGTTGAGAATCCGCAAAGGTAAAAAAACCATAATGGGAATTATGTACAGGCCTCCGAACAGTAGTCAGGATGTGGGGCACAAGATATACCAGGAGATAGAAAAGGTGTGTAAGAAAGGCAAGGTTACAGTGATCATGGGGGATTTCAATAAGCAGGTAGACTGGGAAAATCAGGTTCCTAGTGGATCCCAAGAAAAGGAATTCATGGAATGTCTACGAGATGGCTTTTTGGAGCAACTTGTGGTGGAGCCCACTAGGGAACAGGCAATTCTAGATTTAGTGATGTGTAATGAGGCAGATTTGATAAGGGAGCTTAAGGAGGAAGTGACCATAATATGATAGAATTTACCCTGCAATTTGAGAGGAAAAAGCTGGAATCAGATGTAACGGTATTATAGTTGAATAAAGGCAACTACAGAGGCATGAGGGAGGAACTGGCCAGAATTGACTGGGAGATGATCCTAGCAGGAAAGATAGTGGAACAGCAATGGCAGGAGTTTCTGGGAGTAATTTGGGAGACACAGCAAAAATTCATCCCTAGGAAGAAGAAGCATACTAAAGGAGGCATATGAGGCAACCATGGCTGACAAGGGAAGTCAGGGACAGCATAAAAGCTAAAGAGAAAGCATACAATGCGGCGAAGAGCAGTGGGAAACCAGGGGATTGGGAAGCCTACAAAGACCAACAGAGGACAACTAAAAGAGAAATAAGGAGGGAGAAGATTAAATATGAGGGTAAACTAGCCAGTAATATAAAAGAAGATTGCAAGAGTTTTTTTTAGATATATAAAGGGTAAGAGAGAGGCAAAAGTGGACATTGGGTCGCTGGAAAATGACGCTGGAGAAGTAGTAGTGGGGAACAAAGAAATGGCGGAGGAACTGAATAGGTACTTTGCGTCAGTCTTCACGGTGGAAGACACGAGTAACATCCCCAAAGTTCAAGACAGTTGGGGGGCAGAGGTGAGTATGGTGGCCATTACCAAGGAGAAGGTGCTAGGAAAACTGAAAGGTCTGAAGGTGAATAAATCTCCTGGGCCAGATGGATTACACCCCAGAGTTCTGAAGGAGATAGCTGAAGAGATAGTGGAGGCGTTAGTGGTGATCTTTCAGGAATCACTCGAGTTAGGGAGGGTCCCAGAGGACTGGAAAATCACTAATGTAACCCCCCTGTTAAGAAGGGAGTGAGGCAAAAGACAGGAAATTACAGGCCGATTAGCCTGACCTCGGTCGTTGGTAAGATTTTAGAGTCTATTATTAAGGATGAGATTTCAGAATACTTGGAAGTGCATGGTAAAATAGGGCAAAGTTAGCATGGTTTCATCAAGGAGAGGCCATGTCTGACAAATCTGTTAGAATTATTTGAGGAGGTAATGAGTAGGTTAGACAAACGAGAGCCAGTGGATGTTATCTACTTGGACTTCCAGAAGGCCTTTGACAGAGTGCCGCACAGGAGGCTGCTCAGTAAGATAAGAGCCCATGGTGTTAGAGGCAAGGTACTAGCATGGATAGAAGATTGGCTGTCTGGCAGGAGGCAGAGAGTGGGGATAAGGGGGTCCTTCTCAGGATGGCGGCCGGTGACTAGTGGAGTTCCGCAGGGGTCAGTGTTGGGACCACAACTTTTCACTTTATACATTAATGATCTAGATGAAGGAACTGAGGGCATCCTGGCTAAGTTTGCAGATGATACACAGAAAGGTGGAGGGACAGGTAGTATTGAGGAGGCGGGGAGGCTACAGAAGGATTTGGACAGTTTAGGAGAATGGGCAAAGAAGTGGCAGATGGAATACAACGTGGGGAAGTGTGAGGTCATGCACTTTGGTAGGAAGAATAGAGGCATAGATATTTTCTAAATGGGGAGAGAATTCAGAAATCTGGAGTGCAAAGGGACTTGGGAGTCCTAGTCCAGGATTCTCTTAAGGTTAACTTGCAGGTTAAGTCGGTAGTTAGGAAGGCAAATGCAATGTTGGCATTTATTTCAAGAGGACTAGAATATAAAAGCAGGGATGTGCTGCTGAGGCTTTATAAGGCTCTGGTCAGACCACATTTATAATATTGTGATCAATTTTGGGCCTCGTATCTCAGGAAGGATATTCTGGCCCTGGAGAGTGTCCAGAGGAGATTCACGAGAACGATCCCAGGAATGAAAGGCTTAACATATGAGGAATATGTTTGAGGACTCTGGGTCTATACTCGATGGAGTTTAGAAGGATGAGGGGGGATCTGATTGAAACTTACAGAATACTGAAAGGCCTGGATAGAGTGGACGTGGGGAAGATGTTTCCATTAGTAGGAGAGACTAGGACCCGAGGGCACAGCCTCAGAGTAAAGGGAAGACCTTTTAGAACAGAGATGAGGAGAAACTTATTTAGCCAGAGAGTGGTGAATCCATGGAATTCATTGCCACAGAAGGCTGTGGAGGCCAGGTCATTGAGTGAATTTAAAACCGAGAGATAGGTTCTTGGTTGGTAAGGGGATCAAAGGTTACAGGGAGAAGGCGGGAGAATGGGGTTGAGAAACTTATCAGCCATGACTGAATGGCGGAGCAGACTCGATAGGCCGAATTGCCTAATTTCTGCTCCTATGTCTCATGGTCTTATGGCACTTGTGTGGCGCAAATGTTACTTGCCACTTGTCAGCCCAAGCCTGGATACTGTTCAGGTCTTGCTGCATTTTGACATGCAATATCATGTATCTGAGGAGTTATTATGGGGGAAGATCATTGATGAAGCAGCTGAAGATGGCTGGGCCTAGGGCACTGCCCTTAGTAACTCCTGCAGTGATGTCCAGGAGCTGAGATGATTGATCTCCAACAACCACAACCAGCTTCCTTTGTGCTAGGTATGACCCCAGCCAGTGGAGAGTTTTCCCCCTGATTTCCATTGACTCCAGTTTTTCTAGGGCTCCTTGATGCCACACTTGGTTAAATGTTGCCTTGATGTCAAGGGCAGTCACTGTTATTCTGGAATTCAGCTCTTGTGTCCATGTTTGGACCAAGGCTATAATAAGGTCAGGAGCCAAGTATGGGTATAATTTGTGATGTAACTTTTACCTCCACCACTGAAGGTGGGCAGATATAATGTTTTCACCTGTTAGCCTGTTTGTCTGTAAACAATTTCTCTCAAAAACTATTGAAGAGATTTCAACAAAATGTGGTACACAGTTAGGGTGTGGTCCAAGGAAGAACTGGTTAGTTTTTAGCAAAGATGCAGATCTGAATCTGGATGCTGGAAGTTTTTAAATGATCCATTAACATTGAAATAGGCCGAATTGACTTTATTTTTTAGAATGTTGTTGATTGTTTTAGAATGTTATGGATTGTCTCAACTACCACGGTGCAATTCATCACAACTGTCACAATGTGAGGAGAGTTTTCAGAGCAGTTTATTGGACGTGGATTGGCTTGAAGCTTCCTCAATGAGATGAAAGTTCTGAATAAAAATATGTCTTTTTTCAGCTTTGTAGTTACAGAGTGCCAACAAGACATGGAAGAGCATCAAGGAAAAGCTGTATAGTTGTAATAAGGTTGAGTTAACACAATGTGGTGGAGGTATGCACTCTAGTGTGCCCTCTTTACTTGTATTTAACAGAATGGTTTCTGTATAGAATTATAGAATGTTTACAAAATATAAGTGGACCATTTGACCTGTCAAGCTTCTGCCAACTCTCTACAAGAGCAGTTTAGTTAGCCCCACTCACCCCTCCTTTTCATCTAGCATTGTAATTACTTTCCCTTCCGTTGCCTATCCAATTCCCTTTTTAAAACCACGATTGAATCCGTGCCCACCACTCTTCCTGGCAGAGCATTCCAGATGGTACCATACGCTACTTAAAATAGTTTTTCATCATGTCACTTTTGTTCCTTTTGCCAATCACCTTAAATCTATGTTCTCTCTATTTCTACGCTGTCTAGATTCCTAATGATTTTTGAACACTTATTTCAAATTTCCTCTCAACCTTTTCTTCTCTAAGAAGAACAATCCCACTTCTCCAATTTATCTATGCAATTGAAACCCTTCATCCTTGGATCCATTCTGGAAAATCTTTTCTGCAGACCCTCTAAAGCCTTAATATCCTTCCTAAACTGTAGTTCCCAGGATTGTACACAGTACTTCATTTGAGGCCAACCCAATATTTTATAAAGGTTCATCACAACTTCCTTGCTTTTGTTCTCTATGGGCTGGATTTTCATGGAAACTGGACTTGAGAAACATGAGTTGGGCCATTTCTCAACTTTGGAAACCTAAGCCCATCACCTCTGCCCATGCCTGCCATATTTTAGTCTCCTGGAGTTGTGGGCAGGCAAGGTTTCTGTTTCCAGACTCCCAAGGCAGCGTCAGAGGAGTGCAAGTGCCAAGGCAGGCAGGCTAGAAGGCCCATTTTGGTTTGTTGGGACATTGGTCCAGCTCTCCACATTGTTCTTTTGTCCCGAACCCTCAGCCCTCAAGCCCCTCACCCCGCCCACCCTCTGACCCCTCCATACATCCCATATCCTTGTGCCTCCTCATACTTCCATGCCCCTCCATGCCCTCTTACATCCTCATGCCCCCTGCATGCTCCCTTATACCCCATACCCCTCCATAACCCCTCATAACCGCCATGCCCCCTCTTACACCCCGCTTCCTCCATGACCCACCCCTCTTACCCCCATATCCCCTCCATGCTACTCACATTTCCCATGACCCTCAAAACCCCCTCATATTCCCCATATCACCTCCAAGCCTTCCACGTATCCTCCTCAGCTATTTACCCAATATCCACTATTTACAGTCCTCAGGAGCCATGTAATAGCAATGAGAATCCTTTGCAATGGACTTAAAATAATTAAATCTCTAACAATCTAATAGAACTCTCAATCAAACACACTGCCATTCATACTGCTCAGAAGTAAAACATCATTACCATTGAAAAAAATAAATCCACTTGATCATTCAGTTTTAAAAACAAATATCTATTCAGTAACCACATAAAAGATGGAAAAGCCTTAATTCCCTAAGAGATCAAAAAATCTATCTATCCCAGCCTGAAATGTATACATGATGGCACATCCACAACCCTCTGGGTTAGAGAATTCCAAAGATTCACAACACTTTGAGTGAAGTAATTTCTCCTCATCTCAGTCCAAAATGATTGGTCCCTTAGCCTGAGACTATGCTCCCATGTTTAAGTTCCTCTGGCCAGTGGAAACAATCTCTCAGCATCTACCCAATCAATCCATGCCCTTCATTATTGCCATCCTTACTCCATCTAGCATCCTCTGAGGCATCCCATCTGGTCCTGGTGACTTATTAACTTTACGTACAGCCAGGCTTTCTTGTATCTCATCTTTATCAACTTTTAGCCCATCCAGTATCTCAACTACCTCATCTTTCTCTATTACTTTGGCACCATCTTCTTACATGATGTGGTAAAGACAAAGTACTCATTTAACACCTCAGCCATGCCCTCTGCCTCCATGAACAGGTTTCCGGTTTGGTCTCAGCCCCACCCCGCCCTTCTTCCCTTTTCCTTTTCCTATTTATATGCCTACAGGAGAGTTTTGGATTCCATTTAATATTAGCTGCCAGTATATTCTCAAACTCTCTTTGTCCCTCTTATTTCCTTTTCCATTTACCCTCTGAACTCTCTATATTCAACCCTGTTCTGACTTGTATTTTCAACCTGACATCTGTCATCCTGACCCTTTTTCTGCCTCTGCTTCTGCTTCCCTTTACCTCTTTTATCATCTAGGGAACTTTAGCTTTGGTTGCCCTAACTTTCCCCTTCTGGCAATGCACCTCATTTGTACCTGAACCATTTCATCTTTGAAGGTATTGTCCAGTTACAGTTTTGGCTGACATTCTTTGAATCAATTTACCCGGAAAAGATTTGTTCCCAACACAATGAAATTGGGCCTCCTTCAATTAAGTATTGTTACTCTAGATTGTTCCTTGTCCATTTCCATAGCTAATCTAAACTTTATGATACTATTACTAATGTTTCCTAAATGTTTCCTTCCTGACACTTGACTCACTTGGCCCACTTCATTCCACAGACCAGATCCAGCAATGCCTTCTTCCTAAGCAAAAACAGAATTACCTGGAAAAACTCAGCAGGTCTGGCAGCATCGGTGGAGAAGAAAAGAGTTGAAGTTTTGAGTCCACATGACCCTTCAACAGAACTGAGTGTAGTTAGGAGAGGAGTGAAATATAAGCTGATTTAAGGTGGGGGGCGGGGGGAGAGAAGTTGAGGGTGGGGTGGTTGTAGGGACAAGCAAGCAGTGATAGGAGCAGATAATCAAAATATGTCACAGACAAAAGGATCAAACAGGTGTTGAAGGTGGTGATATTATCTAAGAAAAGTTCTAATTAAGAATGGATGGCAGGACACTCAAGGTACAGCTCTAGTGGGGGTGGGGTGGAAAGACTGACAAGGTATTAGTTGTAGATTTAAAAATAATGGAAATAGGTGGGAAAAGAAAAATCTATATAAGTTACTGAAAAAAACAAAAGGGAGGGGGAAGAAACGGGGTGGGGATGGGGGGAGGGAGTTTAAGATCTAAAGTTGTTGAATTCAATATTCAGCCCGGAAGGCTGTAAAGTGCCTAGTTGGAAGATGAGGTGCTGTTCCTCCAGTTTGCGTTGGGCTTCACTAGAACAATGCAGCAAGCCAAGGACAGACATGTGGGCAAGAGAGCAGGGTGGAGTGTTAAAATGGCAAGCGACTGGGAGGTTTGGGTCTTTCTTGCAGACAGACCGTGGGTGTTCTGCAAAGCGGTCGCCCAGTTTGCGTTTGGTCTCTCCAATGTAGAGGAGACCGCATTGGGAGCAACGAATGCAGTAGACTAAGTTAGGGGAAATGCAAGTGAAACGCTGCTTTACTTGAAAGGAGTGTTTGGGCCCTTGGACGGTGAGGAGAGAGGAAGTGAAGGGGCAGGTGTTGCATCTTCTGCATGGGCATGGGGAGGTGCCATAGGTGGGGGTTGAGGAGCAGGGGGTGATAGAGGAGTGGACCAGGGTGTCCCGGAGGGAACGATCCCTACGGAATGCCGCCAGGGGGGGTGAAGGGAAGATGTGTTTGGTGGTGGCATCATGCTGGAGTTGGCGGAAATGGCGGAGGATGATCCTTTGAATGCGGAGGCTGGTGGGGTGATAAGTGAGGACAAGAGGGATCCTATCATGTTTCTGGGAGGGAGGAGAAGGCGTGAGGGCGGATGCGCGGGAGATGGGCCGGACACGGTTGAGGGCCCAGTCAACGACCGTGGGTGGAAAACCTCGGTTAAAGAAAAAGGAGGACATGTCAGAGGAACTGTTTTCATCAGAACAGATGCGACGGAGGCGAAGGAACTGAGAGAATGGGATGGAGTTCTTACAGGAAGCGGGGTGTGAGGAGCTGTAGTCGAGGTAGCTGTGGGAGTCGGTAGGCTTGTAATGGATATTTGTGGACAGTCTATCATCAGAAATTGAGACAGAGAGGTCAAGGAAGGGAAGAGAAGATGTCAGAGATGGACCATGTGAAAATGATGGAGGGGTGGAGATTGGAAGCAAAATTAATAAATTTTTCCAGGTCCCGACGAGAGCATGAAGCAGCACCGAAGTAATCATCGATGTACCAGAGAAAGAGTTGTGGGAGGAGGCTGGAGTAGGACTGGAACAAGGAATGTTCCACATACCCCATAAAGTGACAGGCATAGCTGGGGCCCATGCGGGTACCCATAGCCACACCTTTTATTTGGAGGAAGTGAGAGGAGTTAAAGGAGAAATTGTTCAGTGTGAGAACAAGTTCAGCCAGACGGAGGAGAGTAGTGGTGGATGGGAATTGTTCGGGCCTCTGTTCAAGGAAGAAGCTAAGGGCCCTCAGACCATCCTGGTGGGGGATGGAGGTGTAGAGGGATTGGACATCCATGGTGAAGAGGAAGCGGTTGGGGCCAGGGAACTGGAAATTGTTGATGTGATGTAAGGTATCAGAGGAATCATGGATGTAGGTGGGAAGGGACTGGACAAGGGGAGAGAGAAGGGAGTCAAGATAACGAGAAATGAGTTCCGTGGGGCAGGAACAGGCTGACACGATCAGTCTGCCAGGACAGTTCTGTTTGTGGATTTTGGGTAGGAGGTAGAAGCGGGCCGTCCGAGGTTGGACAACTATCAGGTTGGAAGCTGTGGGAGGAAGATCTCCAGAGGAGATGAGGTCAGTGACAGTCCTGGAAACAATGGCTTGATGTTCCGTGGTGGGGTCATGGTCCAGGGAGAGGTAGGAGGAAGTGTCTGCGAGTTGACACTCAGCCTCCGCGAGGTAGAGGTCAGTGCGCCAGACAACAACAGCACCACCCTTGTCAGCAGGTTTGATGACAATGTTGGTGTTGGACCTGAGAGAACGGAGTGCAGTAAGTTCAGAGAGAGGCAGATTAGAATGGGTGAGAGGAGCAGAGAAATTGAGACGGCTAATGTCACGCCGACAGTTCTCAATGAAAAGATCAAGAGAAGGTAAGAATCCAGAGGGAGGGGTCCAGGTGGAGGGAGAATATTGGAGGTGGGTAAAAGGATCCGTTGAACGGGGAGAGGACTCCTGCCCAAAGAAGTGAGCACGGAGACGAAGACGGCGGAAGAAGAGTTCAGCATCGTGCCGAGCCCGAAATTCATTGAGATGAGGGCATAAGGGTATGAAACTAAGTCCTTTGCTGAGCACTGAACGTTCAGCATCGGAGAGGGGAAGGTCAGGGGGTATAGTGAATACGCGGCTGGGGCTGGGATTGGAAGATGGGGTGGGGACGGAGGGACAAGCAGGGGTAGAGGGTCCCAGATGGCCTTCTTCAACAGGAATGCCTTCTTCCTGTTGGGCCAGTAAAGTACTGATCAAGAAAATTCGCCTGAACACATTTCAGAAACTCTTCTTCCTCTCTGCCCTTTATTACTATACCAGTTTATATTAAAATATTTGGAGGCCTCCATTATCACCACGCTATAGTTCTTGCACCTTTCAGTAACTTCCCTGCAAATTTGCTCCTCTATATATTACCCGCTAGTCAGTGACCTACAGAATATACCCAGTAGTGTAATGGCCCCTCGATTGTTTCTTAATTCTAAGATGATAGATTCTGTCGTTGACCTCTCTCACTGCAACACTGTATATTTCTCATTCATCGATACTCACTTCCCTGCTTTCATTTCTTCCCGATTTTTCCCGAGCACCTTTTATCCAGAAATATTTAATACCTACTTCTGCCCTCTTTTTGAGCCAGGTTCCTTTATTGCTGCAGCACCAGATTCTCATGTGACTATTGGGCCTGAAGCTCACCAACCTTATTTATCATGCATCACACATTTACACACATGCACTGTAAACCTAATTTAGACCTTCTCATATTTCACTTTTGACCCTACCTAGTCCTTACTATTTCTTTCTCTCGTGCTATCTCTTCTCTTTCCCAATCCTTTGTGATCATAAGATTATAAGAAATAGGAGCAAGAGTAGAATAAATATTTCGATCCCTCGCACCCGCTCCACCATTCAATGAGACAATTGCTGATCTGGTTGTGGCCTTAACTCCATTTTTCTGCCTGCCCCTCCACAATCTTTGACACATTTGTCGACCAAAAATCTGCCTCACTTAGTCTTGAATATGTTCAATGACCTGATCTCTGGGGAAGAGATTTCTAAAGTCTAATGACCCATTGAGAGAAAAAAATTCCTCCTCATCTCTGTCTTAATTGGGAGACCCTTTATTATTAAACTGTGACCCCTAGTTCTGGATTCACTCACAAGGGGAAACATCCTCCCACCATCCCCCATTCAAGGCCACAATATGATCACCTCTCATTCTCCTAACTCCAATGAGTATAGGCCTAACCTGCTCAAGCTTTCCTAATAAGGCCCAGAAATCAGTCAAATGAACCTTCTCCGAACTGTTTCCAATGCAATTATGTCCTTCCTTAAGTAATGAGACCAAATATGTGCACAGTACTCCAGATGTGGTATCACTAATGCCCTGTACAGATATAGCAAGATATCCCTATTGTTATAGCCCATTTCCCTTGCAATAAAACCTAACATTCCATTTGCCTTTCCAAATACTTGTTGTATCTGCATGCTAGCTTTTTGTGATTCATGTACCTGGACACCCACATCACTCTGTACCAGACTTCTGCCGTCACTCTCCACTTAAATAATATTCCGCCTTTCTATTCTTCCTGCCAAAGCGGACAAGCTCAGATTTTCCCACATTGTTCTCCTTCTGCCAAATATTTCCCACTCACTTAACCAATCTATATTGCTTTATAGATCCTTTGGGTAGAATTTTCCTCTACCCGCCTGTGTGTTTGGCTGCATGAGTGGACAATATGGCGAGAAGGCCAAAAATTGGTTTCACGGTATTATGAAACCAGTTTGCAATCATCCAGTCTGCCCGTCAATGGCGGGCTGTGTTTCCTGCCGTCAGATGTCAGGAACCTCATTGTAATGCATCTGCATATAATTACAAGGCCAGCCCGCTGGAATCATCCCCACCATGCTGGGTCATCCAAGCACAATCATGTCGATGTATTTCACAACAGCATATATAAGGTGTCCACTTGGTGGGTGGCACTTCAAGGGGAACTCGGAAGCGAGTGCACAATAACGTTGCGCAGTGCTCGCCAGGGTTGCCTGTTGGACTTCAAGGTTGAGGCACCGCGCACTCATGTGAGGGCACAGGCAAGTTGCTTTTTCACGGTTGTCTGACAGTGTGGTGCCGGGGCAAGGGCTGTCCAGCAGTTGAGGTGAGTCTGGGGGTGGTGGGGGCGGGGGCGGTGGGGGGGGGGGGGAGGGAGGCGGGAATGCAAGGGTTGAACTGTGGTTGAGGCGATTTGGGCAAGGATTGCCCTGTGGTTGATAGTAATGCACATGCACATGCAGCGTCAGTGGGGAAGGAAGCGGCCACGCATTAGGGAAGCCTTGTATAAATTGACCATTCCTCTGCAGCTGAGACAGTTCACACACAGCCACATTGACATGCTTGGAGTCGGTCCTCTAGCTTATCTGCCCACTCAAGGACTGCAGAGGCATGAAACTGTCACCAAATGCTCCTGAACGCTTCACCACTTGGGCACAGAATGCAAAGAGTGTTTTAGTGGACTGCAGAACAGCTGGACAACAGGGGAAGTTGCACAATCTCCTTGTTAAAGCCGGCTGTCAAGCAGTCACTGGTAGAGGCGCTCACAGCCCCTTGCAATGTCATCATTCAGGTTTAGACCAGTCTCCCCTGTGGTTCAAGCTAACAGTGCAGCTTTGCAGTGCGGGTTAGGAGAATGACTGCGCCTGAGCTGACAGCACAGCATGCAGTCCAGTGGGCAATCTGCCGCCAATCGGTCAGGTGGAGTGGTGCGGAGGTGGGTGGAGTCTCGGGCAGCCATGCAGCACACTAAACCCTGGCCATCCAAGTGGTGGCCAGCACTCTCCAGGACGCATTAAGGGGCCTTCAGACTTAACCAAGAGAGGTTCTTAGAACATCTAAGCGAACCCATGTGTCTCTCTCTTTCATTCTGCAGCAGGAGTACATCAGGAGCATGGAGCTGGTGACCTAGCTGTATGCCTCATGGCATACAGAGAGTGGAGAAGAAGGAGAAGAGAACGATGGAGGCACCTGGCAAGGCAGATGGAGGAAACGGCACACTCAGGAAGAAGGGGTGGCTGGGCCCCTGCACATGCTGCTGAAGAGTCACAGCGAGACGTTGTTGTTCGGTGCCTTGCTAGACCCAGGGTCTATAGATGTTGCCGTTCATTCCTGCAGATGACCGAGAAGCAGTGTCGCCAAAGACTGCGCATGTTTAGGGAACTGGTCAGTCACATCTGTGAGCTGCTGGAGGATTTGGTGCTATGGGGGCACGGAGGGCATCCATTGCTCATGGCCGTGAAAGAGAATGCAACACTCAATTTTTACATGAGTGGCTCATTTCAGGGCTTGACAGGTAACCTCTGTGGCATACCGCAAGCTTCCACTCACAAATACACCCACGAGGTCACTGATGCCATCTTCGTGAAGGCACAAAACTTTATGCATTTTATCTGGGACCAGGAAAGCCAGGATGCAAGAGTGCTGGGATTTACCCAGATCTCAAGTTTCCCAAAGGTGCAGGGTGCCATCAACTGCACTCACGTGGTGCTCGAATCTCCATTGCAACAAGCAGTCAACTATGTCAACCACATGGGCTTCCATTCGCTGAATATTCAGCTGGTGTGCGACCACCACAAATGCATCTTGCAGGTCTGCACACAGTTCCCAAGGAGTGCCCACTCATCATAAATCCTCAGTTGGTCACAGTCCCTGAAGCCTTCCAGGGTTCACAGAGGCAGCAGGGATGGCTTGAGAACAAGGGCTACCCACAGGGGATGTGGCTGATGCCACCCTTGCGGCAGCCTCAGACTGCAGCAGAGTGAAGGTATAACTAGGCTCATGCTGCAGCTCGCAACTTGGTGGAACAAGCCATCAGGATGCTGAAAATGAGGTTCCAGTGCCTGGACCGGTCGAGTGGAGCCCTGCAATATAGTCCATAGAGGGTGTCACGCATCGTCATCATCTACTGTGCCCTTTACAACTTGGGACTGCAATGGAGAGAGCAGCTGGCTGAGGAGGAACTGGAGGAGCTGAGACTCTCCTCCAGTGAGGAGGACGTCGATGGGGATGAGGGTGAGGAGGTCCTCGAAGGTGATGATGACGGCGATTAGGCCATCGCACTGGCCAGACGAGGCAGGCAGACTCGTGGGGCCCTCATAGCTGCTAGATTTGTGGAGGATGATGACAGCATGCACTGAAGAGGCACCATGGATCCTCACATTGCATCTATGAAGGTTTGACTCCAGTATGGCTTATGGCAGTGCACATAACCTCTGTGATAATGCTCTTGTCATGAAGATGCAGCGGAGCCCCTAACAGCTGCTAGATCGCAGGAGGATGATGATGATAACATGCAGTGAGGACACTCCATAGATCTTCACATAGCCTCTGTGAATGTCTGACTCCTGCCTGGCCAAATGCTTACTTGCACTGTGTGATCAGGGTCATATCATGGAGGCGCAACCGTGATACTTTAAGTGCACCTGGTCCTTTATCAGCCTTCAGCACTTGACCCCTTCAGGTGGTCACAGATGCTGATGAGATGGGGGCCAGCCCCACCTTAAAGGTGCTGAGAGCACACAGAGGGAAT
Source organism: Cetorhinus maximus (assembly GCF_964194155.1). Taxonomy (NCBI): domain Eukaryota; kingdom Metazoa; phylum Chordata; class Chondrichthyes; order Lamniformes; family Cetorhinidae; genus Cetorhinus; species Cetorhinus maximus. Next base: position 115,409,280 of record NC_135885.1, read on the forward strand.
GACGGAATGCCCACTGCATTCTGGCAGCAATGACAAACACCATCGAGGTGCAGGCATCAGTAATGTATCCAGTGAGTGTTAGACTGGACCATCACTGAAGGCTGCACAAAGGACAGGGAAAAGACCCTGGACTGAGACATCTGCCTTTACCTTGTGCAAAAAGGTTTCACATCTGAGTGACGCGGACACTGCTCATCAGAACAAGAAGCCATAGACAGGGAGACATTCTTGGGAGTCTATTCACAATAGTGAACATTATGTACAAGTGATTGACACCCGTGCTCAGGCTGTGAGACTATAACTTCTTAACTTTCCTAATCCTTCACCTACGAGTTGGTGCTCCCCCGACATCCACAGCGGAGGTGGAGGCAGCCTGTTGTGATGACCTTGGAGGACGTCCTCTGTAGGGCCTCGGCCTGTTATTGTGGTCCTGCTGTGTGACAGTGGCACCCTCCTTGGCCTGTGGAGCTGGAGTGCTGGGGTCACAGAAAAAGGGGATTCGGACACCCCCGGCGTCACCTGGGTGGATGGCCCCGGGGTGTGCACCTGCTGCTCTTCCTCCCTATGGTTTCCTAGCTGACTCCTTGAGGAGAAGAGGTAGCTGGAGTGAGATCGAGCCACCCCGCACCCTTCTTACAGATATACTGTTGGATGCCAACTATGACGTCAGTGATGGAGTGCAGGTCCTGCAGCGGTGCAGGACCGATGTCCTAGACCAAGGTCTCCATGGCAGCCGCCATTCTACTAGTGTCAGCCTTGGTGCGTTGGCATGCCGGTGCTATCGCCTCAGCCTAAAGGCGTACTGACTCCTCCATTGTGCCTTGCAATCCGAGGGGTGCAGTGGACATCCCTTCCTGATGTTCTCGAGCTTGCCTTTGCAGTTCCAGCAACTGAAACATGACCGAGTCCAGAGGCTCATCATCTGACTCGGACTGAGCAGGTTTCTGGCCTCCAGCAGTCTTCCGAGTGCTGGAGACACAAGAAGTCCCCCCCGTCACTTGCTGTGGATCAGAAATTGTGATGTGCTCACCAGGTTGTGATCCCAAAGCTACTCTAAAGCTAGGTTTCACTGAGGTGTGTGTCTCTATGCTGGCGGAGCATGTGGGTGAGCGCTGTGACAGTTCTTCAATGAAAGTGCCTTCAATTTTCTTCGGGGCTTGATCGGAGTCCCTGGATCGTGGACCCTATCAGCTGTTTCCCAGATGTGCCTGCAAAAGCAAGGAGAGATAATTAGTGTAAGGCAGGGGACTGAGGAATAGAATACATCATTCGCAGTTTGGTTGTCTGATGGATGTTGCACTGCTGGATCCTCACTTGGTAGAGCACTGCCGACCTCACCGTCAGCACAGGACTGATCCAGATCTTTCCTGGCCAGCTGGATGGCTCTATTTTCAAGGTCTATGAAGACCTTGATTTCAGGCATTCCTCCACCAGTCTGCGACCTCCCCCTGTCGTTGTGTGCTAGCTTGCCCTGCATGAATAGAGATGGAGAGAGTGTAAGCAGGACACTTGCCTGGCCAGATAGTAAGTATGCCTGGCATGTGTGGGTGATGAGTGGTCCCATAGGTGGGATGAGGATAATGAAGGTGCATGTGAGAGAATGAATGGTGATGTCCCTTGAACTGGCAGTGAGTGAGATCCCTGTGAATGTGTGATGGGTTTGTGAGTGTTGAGAATGATAAGAAGAGTGAATTACCCTAGTGGAATGGAAGAGATCATTCATTCTTTTTCGGCACTGGGTGGCTGTCCTCTTTTGTAGAGCGTTGGCACTGACCACCACTGCCACCTCCTTCCAAGCTGGATTGGTGATGTTCCTGCCCTTTCTGCTGCCAGAACAGAGGTAGAGGACGTCACGTTGGGCCTCCACTGTGTCCAAAAGGCACTCAAGGGTCGTGTCATTAAACTGGGGGGCTGCAGTTTTCTTCCTTTTCTAGACTATGACTTCTTTGCAGCAGTCATTGTCTGGAAGCCCTGAGAGTGTGCGCGTGGCTGCATTTTAAATATGGGGCCCAGCAAGATTAAGCGGCGAGGTGATGACGTAGTGGGCGAATGTGAGCCCGCCCACCATCGAAACAGCGTGTTTCCTGGGAATGCATTATTAATGAGGCGGGATTTGGATGATATGGCGTGAAGAACCGCCATTGTGGCCAGCGGGTAAAACACCCTTTTTCCCACCCACTACGACACTTAGTGCAAATCTGGGATGATTCGCCCTTTGTGTCCTCTTCAGAACTTGCTTTCCTGCCTATCTTTGTGTCATCAGCAAATTTAGTTAGCATGCACTCGTTCCTTCATCGAAGTCATTAATATTGTTACGGACAGAAGACAGAGAAATTGAACTTCTTTATCCTCTCCCCATCTGTCCCTCAGCAGAGGTGTTTTTGAATTATTTTTAACGTAGGCTGTGGTGTGTTTTCCTGAACCCTCAGTTTGTATGATCCAATTTAAAAATACTTCGCAGCAATCTCACGTTATGAATAACTCATAAAGCTAGTTCATTTACATTCAAACCTGAGGAAGGGGGAGTGTTTGCAACCTCACACACGCAAACACACACACATATACAGTGAGGGGGGGATAGAAAAGAGGAAGATTTACAACTATGGGCAACAAAAGTAAAAGAACCACAGAAATGAATATTAGTTCACATGCTTTCCAAAGTCCAAGAAGTCAATGTCCAGAGGGTGTTTCCTTTGTGACGGAGTTCAGTCCAGATGAGTTTCTGGTTGGAGACAGAAACACGAAAATCCTTAAAATAAATGGCGAGGAAGCACGATGTGGTTTCTGTGCTTAGATCACTTACCAGGTGATGATCAGAGACTTTTAAAATCAAATAGGCTTTGAGGAGTTGAGAGACAGTGGCCAGTTCCTTGGTTATCCAGGAGCAGATGGAGTTCTTTCTGGTTGGTGTTAAGACAGCAGTCTAAGTTTGAGGCTAGAGATGTAATATTAAAATGATCCAAAAGGCGAGAAGCATGGGATCACAGTGGTTATTAACACTTCTTCAGCTATAACGAGTTTCAATGTCTCTGTCTTTGTTATCATCCTGGCTGGTGAGTCAGTTCATCTGTTAGTCATCTAGTTCCATGATTATCATGTGGCATTACAGTGGGGTGTGAGATTCCACAAGGATGAGAGTGAAACTCTTTTGTTCTTGTAATTTCTGTTGAAATATGGCCAGAAAGATGGCCAATCTTGGGAGCCATGTGACCTGTAGCAACCATTTTGTAGTTCAGCAGAAGTCCAATTTAAAATAGCAAAAAATAGTAAAGTTTGTATACCTATAGTTTTGATTTATTTTAATATCTTATGAACATAACAATATAGATTGCAAACATTTGAGGCCCCAGCACTTATTCCTGTGGCACTCCACTAGCAATAGTTTCCAAAACCAAAAAATTATTCCAGCTTTCTGCTTCCTGTTAGCAGAAACCAAGGACAACTCACCAAGGCTCCTGAGACAGCACTTTCCAAACCCACGACTGCTACCGCCTAGAAGGACAAGTGCAGGTCAGAGGCTAGGAATTCTGCAGCGAATAACTCACTTCTTGACTCGACATAGCCTGTCCACCATCTACAAGGCACAAGTCAGGAGTGTGATGAAATACTTGCCACTTGCCTGGATGAATGCAGCTCCAACAACACTCAAGAAGCTCGACACCATCCAGGACTACCTGGAAGTACCCCTCTAAGTCACTCACCATCCTGATTTGGAAATATATCGCTGTTCCTTCGCTGTCACAGGGTCAAAATCCTGGAACTCCCTCCCTAACAGCACTGTGGGTGTACCTATACCACATGGACTGCAGCGGATCAAGAAGGCAGCTCACCACCACCTTCTCAAGGGCAATTTGGGATGGGCAATAAATGCTGGCCTAGACAGCGACGCCCACATCCCATGAATGAATAAAAAAAAGAAAACAAAGCAGCCCGCTTGATTGGCAGCCCATCCACAAACATTCACTTCCTCCACCAAAGTCGAACAGTGGCAGCAATGTGTACCATCTACAAGATGCACTGCAGGAACTCACCAAGGCTCCTGAGACAGCACTTTCCAAACCCACGACTGCTACCGCCTAGAAGGACAAGTGCAGCAGGCACATGGGAACACCACCACCTGGAAGTTCCCTTCCAAGCCACTCACCATCCTGTCTTGGAAATATATTGCCATTCCTTCACTGTCGCTGGGACAAAGTTCTGGAATTCCCTCCTTAACAGCACTGTAAGTGTACTTACACCAAATGGACTGCAGCAGTTCAAGACCTTCTCAAGGACAATTGGGGATGGGCAATAAATGCTGGCCTAGCCAGCGATGCCCAAGTTCCATGAATGAATAAAAATAAAGTCCTCTATCTTCTATCCATCCCCCAAAACCATGAGGTTTAATCTTCAGTAGTAACCTTTTATGTGACACTTTATCAAAGAATTGTGCACCTTATTGCTCCTTTTTAATGCTACTTCTTGGTGCTCATCCCCACAAAATTAGCTTAAATCCTCTTCAAAAGTACTAGCATGCTGCCTGAAAGGATATTGGTCCCGGCTCTAGTGAGGTGCAAACTGTCAGACCTGACTTCCCCTGGAACCGTCCCAATATCCCAGGAATCTCTAGTCCTCCCTCCTACACCATCTTTCCATCCACGCATTCATCCTTCTCTATTCTCCTGTTTCTATACTCACTAGTGTGAAAAGTAATCTACACTCCATTCAAATTAAATAAACTGCATTTAATATTCTGCAGAAACATTCTGGTAGAAGAATCATAGAATCAGGTAAATTCATTTTCATTCTCTGCACACTCACTACAGTTCTTAAAGATTTGTTCAAACTGCTTGCTCAAGCCTGGCCACTAGATACTTTGCTTAGCTCATTCTCCACATTTTGAATCCTTTGAATTTCTGTAGGCATTCTGTTCAACATTTCTGAATTTATTGTTGCAAGAAGCACTAACCAAACAAATTTTGATCTCATCCTGCTTCCAATTGTATTCCACAAGCAGTGGGTGGGGTGGGTGGGGAGCAGGGACATGGGGAGCGCTGTATCCACAATAAAAGCAGATGGCCTCCCTGGAGGCTTGGGAGGTGGGGGACTTTCTGATTGGATGCCCTGTGGCTCATGGAGGGGCTCGCAACAGCAAGGGCCATCCCCTAAAGAAAGAGACACCCTGCCCTCCACAACAACCGCCCAAACTCTCACTGCGGCCTTCATGACTGGCTCAAATGAGTGTGACCAAACTGCCTGCATTTTCCATCGATGCTGCTCCAGGTGGTGCTGCTGAGATTGAAGAGCTGTTGGCCTTCCGTTTGGCTGGTGGCTGTTAGAGGTGGGACCTCTGCCCTTAAAGACATTGAAGTCCAAATGGCAGGTGGTTAACAGCCTGAATTCCATTGAATTCTGTCAGGGCTTTCAAAAGTAGGTGTGGGAGTGTTGCCCCTGGCTTTCTGGCTGGTGGACAGGGCCACCATTTCAGCCATTAAATTCAGCCCTATGCGTGTCTATTACTTTGCTATTGATGTTTCCATGTATTCTGAATTCACGAGTGAGAACAAAAGAAAAGCAGTCAATCATGGTGCATCTGTGGTCATGTGCTTTTTGCATATCTTAATGAGCTAAATCATCACTTAACCAGTAATATTGGCAAATATGTCATTCATCTATCTGTGGGAAATATAAAACCTTGTTACAATGCTGCCACAAAGATGTAGCAAATCTTGTTTTAAAGAATTAAAGGGAAGGTTAGAAAACATCTTTACGTAGACAGCTTTACTCAGAAATTTCTCTGACACAAATATTAGGCATGGAATTGCTGGGGATACATGTTATAATAATGACATATGAAGGCATTTGTCATTCCCTAAATGTAAGACATCCAGCAAATAATGGGGCAACTGTGATACTTTAAAGTTTTTTTCAAGCAGATCAGGCCATCATTAAAATCAATAACAGTTGCCAATTTGCTGGGTTTACGCCACAAATAGCCATTAATCATGCCAAAGTTATTTAAGTCTGTGAAATAATGATGTAGTTGACTGAGTAAAGATGTGATTTATGGTCAGCACATGACTGTCATCCTGTAGGCCAATAAAAAGATCATTGCAAATGTGGAGTCCCAGGCTAATGGTTTGTAAATATTTCTTAAGTGGTTTTAATTATTTTTCTCTCTGTTATGGCAGTCTTTTCTTGCCACCTTGCCATCCAGAGTCCTGTTTGTGTTGGAAAACAGTAACTTACAGGACCCAAAGATCTTTCTACACTTAAGATAGTCCCACTATGTAATTTTTTATTTTTGATTATTATGGATAAGATACGAACATACGAATTAGTAGAAGGAGTAGGCCACCCAGCCCCTTGAACCTGTTCCACCATTTATTAAGATCATGGTTGATCTGATTGTAACCTCAACTCCACCTTTGACACCTTGCTTATCAAGAATCTATCTATTTCTGCCTTAAAAGCATTCAAAGACCCTGCTTCCACTGCCTTTTGAGAAAGAGAGTTCCAAAGTCTCATGACCTTCTGAGAGAAAAGATTTCTCCTCATCTCTGTCTCAAATGGGCAACCTCTTATTTTCAAACAGTGAACCCTAGTCCTAGATTCTATCACAAGAGGAAACATCCTTTCCACATCCAACCTGTCAAGCCCGTCAGGATTGTATATGTTTCAATCAAGTCATCTCTTACTCTTCTAAACACCAATGGATAGAAGCCTAGCCTGTCCAACCTTTCCTCATATGATAACCCACCCATTCATGGTATTAGTCTAGTCAACCTTCTCTAGACTGCTTCCAAAGCATTAACATCCTTCCTTAAATAAGGAGACCAGTACTGTGTCTAGATGTGGTCTCACCAATGCCCTGTATAACTAAAGCATAACCTCATTACTTTTGTTTTCAATTCCCTTCATAATAAACAATAACATTCAATCAGCTTTCCTAATAACCTGCTGTACCTACATATCAACCTTTTGCGAATCATGCAGTAGGACACCCGGATCCCTGTGCATCTCAGAGCTCTGCAATCTCCCACAATTACCATCTTTTGAGACACTACTGCTGGACACTGAACCAGTCTTACTATTACCCCTTCCACCCCACCAAGCTTCCACACCTCCCCCCAAACAACTACCACTGTGAGTGACTAGGGAACAAATTTATTGTGAGGCATTGTCAGGGAATCTGTGCATGTGCAGGCTATGCCTGAACAAAGAAGCAATATGCCACTTGTGCAAGTTGCTCCCCTGAAGCCATGGGGCAGAATTTTCTGTTTGACATGCAGGGGGGCGGGCCCCGCATGTCCGTGCATAAAATGATGTGCGGTGACGCCGGGTGAGCTTCCCGGCGTCACCGCGTGCCATCGCGATGTTTTGCTGGGCAGGCGCATGATGAAGTCCGACGCGCACCCACCATTAATTAACAGGCCAGCTAAGGCCCTTTAGTCTTCAATCAACGCCGATTTTTCAGTGCCTGTGCGATCATCGGGTGGGCCAAGAGGTAGTCCAAGGTGGAAGGGGCCGCAGAAGATGCCACTATCCTGCTGCCAGGGTATACGGGTGGCGAAGCAGTTACCTCAATATGTCTAAGGCGCAGTGCCGAAGGAGGCTCCGACTCTCAAGGGAGAGAGTCAACTATATCTGTCAGATGATTGGGGGCCTGAGATCTCCCCTAACTGTGTGGGCAGGCACCATGCCAGTGGCTCTGAAGGTCACAGCTGCCCTCAACTTCTATGCCTCTGGCTCCTTCCAGGGGTTGGTGGGTGATCTTTGCGGTGTATTCCAATCAGCTGTCCACACTTGGGTCAAGCAGGTCACAGACATTCTGTTCAGGCGTGCATTGACCTTCATGCACTTCCGCTGCAACCAGGCAAATCAGGCACAGCGAGCCAGAGGCTATGCGGTGATTGCTGGCTTCCCCCGTGTCCAGGGTGCACTAGGCTGCACACATGTGGCCATCAAGACGCCAGCAGGTGAGCCCGGTGCCTTCGTCAACAGGAAGGGCTTCCACTCCATGAACGTGCAGATAGTGTGTGATCACAGGATGCAGATTCTACAAGTCTATGCAAGGTACCCAGGCAGCTCCCACGATGTCTACATCCTCATACACTGCCAGATGCCGGGGCTCTTCAGTGCTTGATGGATGGCTGCTGGGTGACAAGGGCTATCCCCTCAGAAGGTGGCTCATGACGTCTCTCCGCCATCCAAGAACAGAAGCTGAACAGCGGTACAATAGGAACCACGCCTTCACAAGGGCTGTGGCGGAGAGAGCCATCGGTCTTCTTAAGATGCGCTTCCGATGCCTGGACCGCTCGGGGGGGTGCACTCCAGTACCCCCCCAGATCGTGTTTTGGTGATAGTGGTTGCATGCTGCGCTCTCCACAATCTTGCACTAGAAATGGGGGACGCCGTGGACAATGAAGATATCGACGCAGTGGTGGCGGCTGCACACGATGAATCCAGCAGAGATTCCAAGGATGAGTATGCACAGGGAAATGCTGAGGGGGTAGAATCTGACCCGGGACTACACCAGGGAGGCAGGGACACCCGGGATACTTTAATCCAATGAACCTTCAGCTAGCACAACACAGATGGATCACCAGGACAAGCCTGGGCTGCCGCCTCGATACTTGATACCTAAGTGCAAAATCTGTCAGGTCAGCAGCACTAACTAAGGGCCTTGTACATAAAGCTGAATGTCCAACAAATCACTCATTACATACACATGAAGAAGAAACGAGGCACCCTCAACCATGGTCACACATCTGGCATTTTATGTCTGAAGCAGAAGTTATCACAAATAGAAAACAGTAGTGTAAACAAAAAGAAATCATAAGGACCTAATTTTGGGCCAACACAAAAAGCACCAGTGAAAAACCCGTGGTGTGCCTAAGTTGCCTTATACTTTCATTTACGGATGCTACGTCTTGACGCTACCCCATCGCTGGGAGTGGCATCTGAGACAGCTTGCTGACTCTGCTGTCCTGTTGGCCTTGATGACCTTGGCGGTCGTCCTCTGGCCTGTGGAGCCTGTGCTGGCCCCGCCTGGAAGGGAGCTGCCTGTTCCGCAGCTGGCATCTCCCCAGTTGTCGCAGCCTCACTGGATGATACGGTCACTGGAAGAGGGGCAGAGGAGCTGCCACCCTTATCTGGTGCGTTCTGAGAGGAGCCCGCAGAGATGACAGCCTGCTGCTGCGCTGACGTGAGGTCACTTCGGACCTCCCTGCTCACCGTGGATGGATGTGCAATGAGCTGGGAAGCATGATGCCCACACCATCTCCCACACTGGCAGTGACCAGCTGAGGTCATAGCTGACGTGAGGGCTTGCTGGTCAGAGCGCATCCCCAGGAAGCCCTGGCGGGTCTCCTGGAGAAGCCTCTCCATGAGAGTCGCCACTGTCTCCAAGGAGGATGCTTGGTACTTGGACATGTGGCTCATTGCTTCGGCGAGTGTCCACATGGGCTCCTCCACCACGGGCACCATACCAAGCATAGCATCATGTATCACCCCCAGATGCTCCTGCACGCCCTGTCGCATTTCCTGCACCTGCTACATCGCAGCCTACTCCAGAGGTACATCATCAGGCATCGACTAAGCATGTGCCTGGTCTCCTGCAGTTCTCTGACTGCTGGCGCCATGAGTACTCTCTACCTCTGCCAGCTCCTCCAGCACGTGTGAAGTGCCGACACCACTGTGCCCCAGGACACTAGCCGTTGTTCTAATTCCCACTGAGGTGCTAGTATCTGTGCTGGTGCCTGCCTCGCAGAAACAGTGTGATGCTGGTGAGACTTCAGGCCCTTCAGGTGTGAGAGAGGGCATCTTCTGCTCCTTCTCCTGGTCGTGCTCTGATGATGCTGAAAGGAAGAACAAGGATATTGGATCAGTTAGTGTGCAGACAATGACAAAGTTCATCCCTGTCCCCCCGGCTGATTGTGCACTCAACCTTCCAATGGCCCACCAATGTTGCAACAATAACTAATTTAACGATCATCAGCGCCATGGCTGTTGGGAGGACAATGCGGACCTCACTGTTATCCTTAAACACTAGGCCGTGTCACCCCAGCCTCACCGACACCAGTAGACCTGGGTGCATGGCGCCTCTCCAGTTCAAGGGCTTCCTGCTCGAAGCGGCTTAATATGGAGAGCTGTGCCTGGCCGCCTCCAGTCTTCACACGTTCAGCTGTGTTTTGAGCCTGCTCACCCGAATCCCTCTGATATGGCCTGGAACTGGCCATTGTAAGCAGCATGCAAATTGCTGCCAAGCCTTCTTTTAAACAGGCTGTAGGGTCTCCATTGGACCTGGGGGTCTGTACATGCCTGCTGCCAGCTGTACACTCCCGCTATCCATGGGAGTTGGGAAATATGCTGGGCAGGCCTTAATTGGCCCGCCCGCGTAAAATGGCAGTGCAGACCCGATATCGCCGCCCGCTCCCCCTCCCCCGCCCACCCCCGCCAAATGGAAAATCCTGGCCATGGTCTACCTTTCATAGGGCCTTGTCTCTGATTATGAAATGATGAAGGCCCTGATTTACACTGATGCAGTTCCTCCCAGTCAAGCAACAGAAATGTCTGTAACATTAGACAAGGAGATATATGGACTTACATTGAATATGACATGTATACCCCATTCTGTGGAGTATCTCATCTTACCAAATATGACATGGTTCTGCGCAGTAAAGAGGCAGGTCTCTCAATGTCCATATGATTGCTGTCTTCCCTGTGGTGCAGGGGACTATCAATGGGACCCACGTGCTGCTAAAGGCTGCACTGTAGAAACCTGTCATCTTCATCAATAGGAAAGGTTATCACTCACTAAATGTCCTAATTACCTGTGATGCTTACCTGAGGATCCTGTATGTTAACATAGAGCATCTGGCGGTGCATTTGTTTGGTACCACTCCATATCCCTGATTTATTCAGCAAGGAGGGACAAGGAAGAGGCAGAATCGTAAGGGACAAGGCTTACCCACTGAAGTCATGGCTAATATTACCATACTGCAACATTGGGAAGGATTGACAGGCTGGGTCTCTTCTCTGATAAAAACAAAAAGCTAAAAGCTACTGCGGATGCTGGAAATCCAAAACAAAAACAGAATTGCCTGGAAAAACTCAGCAGGTCTGGCAGCATCGGTGGAGAAGAAATCAGTTAACGTTTCAAGTCCTCATGACCCTTCGGCAGAACTGAGTATAGTTAGGAGAAAGGTGAAATATAAGCTGGTCTAAGGTGGGGGGGTGGGGGGAGAGAGAAGTTGAGGGTGTGGTGATTGTGGGGATAAGCAAGCAGTGATAGGAGCAGATAATCAAAAGATGTCACAGATCTAAAACTAAAACTTTGATAGTCTTTCCACCCCACCCCCACTAGAGCTGTACCTTGAGTATCCTGCCTTCTATTCTTAATTAGCACTTCTCTTAGATAATATCACCACCTTCAACACCTCTTTGATCCTTTTGTCTGTGACATCTTTTGATTATCTGCTCCTATCACTGCTTGCTTATCCCCACAATCACCCCACCCTCAACTTCTCTCTCCCCCCGCCCCCCCACCTTAGATCAGCTTATATTTCACCTCTCTCCTAACTATACTCAGTTCTGCCGAAGGGTCATGAGGACTCGAAATGTTAACTGATTTCTTCTCCACCGATGCTGCCAGACCTGCTGAGTTTTTCCAGGTAATTCTGTTTTTGTTTTGGGTCTCTTCTCTCTTGAACAAAGAAGGCTGAGGGGGTAACCTAATAGAGGTTTTCAAAATTATGAAAGGTTTGACAGAGTGGATACTGAGAGAATGTTTTCTCTTGTGGGGATGAGCATAACTAGAGACCATCAATATAAAAAAAGTCACCAAGAAATCCAGTAGGAAATTCAGAAGTAATTTCTTTCCCAAAGAGTGGTAAGAATGTGGAACTCACTACCACAACAACTGTGTTACGGTTCTTGTAGAGATGGACAACTTTTAAAGGAGATATAAATTTCCCAGCAACCAACGGAAAGAGTCGCACATGATTCCATGTTTTAAGACTTATACTGTAAGAAACAAGCTAAAATCAACACAAGCTAAATATAACTTAATAGGCAACTAATACACCAAACTATATTATTGTGTTGTTGGGTTGGAGTAGTTTCAATAACTCGTGAAGTCTGTTAGTTGCAAACTCTCTAACTTTATTGTAACATATTTATAGTTATGAGAACACTCCATTACACTAGTTTCTTTCCATGCCGCTGTCTCCTAGACTCTCATCACTTGAGGATATGTCACTTCCTTCTACAACACCATAAACTATTACAGTTAACCCTTTATGGGACTTAGTCTAACATACTGCATTATACTACATCTCCCCACAAGTCTCTGTTCAGACTTCAACATTCTCTGACATTCCTGGAAACCCAATGCTTCAGTCTTCTAGTCATTCTGAACATTTCAGTGTTGTGAAGTAGAGTCTTTTTGCTCTCTTAGCTAAATGTCAATTTTCTTTCTTTCCCCATATTCTCTTCTTGTTCTCACGTCTCCCTCCTTCCTCTAGTGTTTTTGTTTTGAGATTCTCACCTTCTCTTACACTGATAAGCATTAGGCTACCTTCACGAGTCTACCACACCTAATTATCCTCTCATTTGTATGGAATAAGACACTCTCATTCTGATGTCGGTCTTCTGGATGTTTTTGAACAGAATTTGAACTAGGTGATGGTTCAGGATCACATCCTTTAGTGCCTTCTTTCATTTATGATGATTGCGATCTCTTTGGTCTCTGCTTTTCACAATGTTACTGAATTGCAATCAAAACTCTTCTGTTTCTTCTTACTGTGCCATGTTCTGTCTGAAGAATGTAAGATCTCGGGTGTGGTGGTTTCTCCCCTATTTCTCCAAATCTTGATTGATCACTGATCCAGACCTGTTCTCACTGTTGAAGATCTGATAATGTCCTTGCTCTGTGATGACAATCATAGGGCAGAATTTTCTGGCTGACGTGCGGGTGGCAGAGCCCACACGTCAGCGCTTAAAATGTCGCGCGAGCGTCCTGACATCAGTGCGTGGCATTGCGATATTTAGCTGGGTCGGCCCACACAGCAGCAGGACGCGCGCCTGCCATTAATTAAAGGCCTCGTTAAGGCCCTTAACTTGCCAATCATCAACGATTTTGAGGGGCCCTTGCGAACTTTGGCTCGGCGCACGGGTCCAACAGGCAGGCGGGTAGAAGATTTTTTATTAAAACTCATGCACTGGCGGGATATGTGGACTGAGAGGGGTTGTTCATGTTTTTCATGAAGTATTTAATGTAGAAAGTATTTTTAGCTTGCCTGTGTGATTGTCAGCAGTTCACATTAATTTCCAAGAGCTTCTGTGTACTTTGAAACCAGTCTGTAGACAGTTATCTTTAGCGGGCCTGCAGCTTTCCGGAGGCCTCCATTTAGCTTGGGTATGGGTTCTGACATCTCTACTGGAGGCAGCTCCTCTGAGGAGGAAGGGAGGGATAGAATAAGGAGCAGGCCAGGAGTGGATAATCAGCCTCCAGGGGAGCCACCTTTGGGAGGCCAGGCGCAGGCACAAGGGGCACAGGGCCAAGAGGTTGTCCAAGGTGCAAGGGGCCGGAGAAGACGCCACTATCCTGCTGCCAGGGTATACAGGCGGCGAAACAGCTACCTCAATATGACTGAGGTGCAGTGCCGAAGGAGGCTCCATCTCTCAAGGGAGACAGTCAGCTATATCTGTCAGATGATTGGCCCTGAGATCTCCCCTAACTGTGTGGATGGACACCCCATGCCAGCGGTACTGAAGCTCACAGTTGCCCTCCACTTCTATGCCTCTGGCTCCTTCCAGGGTTCGGTGGGTGATCTTTGCGGTGTCTCCCAATCAGCTGTCCACACTTGTGTCAAGCAGGTTACAGACGCTCTGTTCAGACGGGCATTGACCTTCATCCACTTCCGCTGCGACCAGGCAAGTCAGGCACAGCGAGCCAGAGGCTTCGTGGCCATTGCTGGCTTCCCCCGCGTCCAGGGTGCAATAGACTGCACATACGTGGCCATCAAGGCGCCAGCAGGTGAGCCCGGTGCCTTCGTCAACAGGAAGGGCTTCCACTCCATGAATGTGCAGATAGTGTGTGATCACAGGATGCTGATTCTACAAGTCTGTGCAAGGCACCCAGGCAGCTCCCACAACGCCTACATCCTCAGACACTCCCAGGTGCCGGGGCTCTTCAGTGCTCCGGCTCGGCTGAATGGCTGGCTGCTGGGTGACAAGGGCTATCCCCTCCGAAGGTGGCTCATGACGCCACTCCGCCGTCCAAGAACAGAAGCTGAGGAGCGCTATAATAGGAGCCATGGGACCACAAGGGCTGTGGTGGAGAGAGCCATTGGTCTTCTCAAGATGTGCTTCCGTTGCCTGGACCGCTCAGGGGGCGCACTCCAGTACCCCCCAGATCGCGTCTCTGTGATAGTGGTAGCATGCTGCGCTCTGCACAATCTTGCGCTGGAAAGGGGGGGATGCAATTGACGATGAAGACCTTGATGCAGTGGATGCGGCTGCACATGATGAATCCAGCAGTGGCTCAGAGGATGAGGAAGCACAGGGCGATGATGAGGGGCAGCACGCCGACCCGCTATTACACCAAGGAAACAGGGACACCTGGGACAATTTAATCCAACGAAACTTCAGCTAGCTCCACACACATCGATCAGCAGGACCAGCATTGCCTGGCCCTTCCACACGTGGCACTTAGACGCTATATCTTCCACCTCAGTAGAGAAACATCAATGTCCACTCAAACACTCATGATATGTCTGTGAAACATACAAATGCAGCACAAGGGAAGCACCCTTAGCCATGGTCAGAAAAGTGGGCTTCGTTCTGTCCAACATAAAACAGAAACGTCTCTATGACAAATATAAGTATTTGTTCCCTAATCTAAGGCCAAAACAAAATCACCAGTGACATACCCGTGGAGTGCCTAACATGTCTTATGCTTACGTTTTCGGGTGCTACGTCTAGGTGCCGCCCCATCGCTCGGAGTGGCTTGTGAGACAGCCTGCTGACTCTGCTGTTCTGTTGGCGTCGATTACCTTGGCGGGCGTCCTCTGGCCCGTGGAGCCTGTGATGGACCCACCTGGAAGGGAGTGGCCAGTTCCTGAACTGGCACCTCCCCAGTTGCCGCAGCTTCAACGGATGCAACGTTGACTGGCAGAGGGGCGAAGGAGCTGCTGCCCTCATCCGGAGCGCCCTGAAAGGAGCTCGCAGCGATGACAGGCAGCTGCTGCGCCGACGTGAGGTCACATTGGACCTCCCTGCTCACCGCAGATGCATAGGCACCGAGCGCTGACACTTGGTGCCCAGAACATCTCCCACATTGGGAATGACCACCCGTGGCCATTACCACTGTGAGAGCTTGCAGGTCAGGGCATAACCCAATCAGAAGAGTCTCCATCCGATCGAAACCCCTCTCCATGAGAGTTGCCAATCTCTCAGTGGAGGAAGCCTGAAGCTCTGCCCTGAGGTTCATGCCTTCACTGACACTCTGCCTGTACTCCTCCACCACAGAGATCAACTGAAGCATACCCTCATGCAACCCCGCCAGATGCAAATGCGATTCCTGCCGCTTGTCCTACAGCTGCTGCATTGGTGACAACTCCAAAGGCACATCATCAGTGCCGGACTCAGCATGTGCCTGGTCCCCTGCAGCCCTCCGGCTGCTGGCGCCATTGGCACTCTCTGTCCCTGCCGTCTCCTCCAGCGATTGTGAAGTGCCCTCTCCACTGTGACCCGGGACACTAGCCGACGTTACATTCCCCACTGAAGTGTTTGTGTCTGCGCTGGTGCCCGGCTGGCTGAAATGATGTGCCGCAAGTTGCACGTCTTGGCCCTCAGGTGTGGAGGGGGGACTCCGGCCATGCGGTGGTGATGCTGAAATTAACAACAAGGACAGTGCATTAGTTAGCGTTCACTCAGTTAAACCTTTCATCCCTTTCCCCCCCAGCCTCATAAGTTGCTCACCCTTCAAGACCCTAAGGAAACCAACATTGGTGGGGTGGATAAGAGTCAAGAGGAGGCCCAAACATTAGACGCGCATACAGACAGGCTGGTCAGATGGCCTCAGGAATGCCACATGGCATGTTATATGCCATTGGAGTGGGGAGAGTGCAGAGGTACCTGACCTGGATGCATGCTGGCCTGGATAGTTGCGGTGATGAGGAAACATTGCAAACACTTGCGACATTTGCCGTGGAGCACAGGAGATTGACAGGTCACATTATTGACCTTCATACTGTTATGAGGGGCATAGAACGGGACAGAAGGCAACATTTCCCCATGGCACAGGGATGAGTAACGTGGTGGCATTTATTTAAGTTGAGTGCCATGAGGTTCATAGGTTAGGTGCTGAGGAGCTTTTGGACAGAATAATGTGGGGCACACTGGCTGAAAGGGTGGTGGAGGTACCAACCCCCCTAAGAAGCAAAATGTCTTTGGCTGTGCAGCAGCGATGCCATGGCATGTTAGGCCATGGGGATTCTGGTCACAAATGGGATAAGGCGACTTTGGAAGGTGCTGGAGATGCGCATCCTCATGGGGACGAGGGACCTTTGTGTATGACCCACACATCAGAGTGTCTCAGTCTGTGAATGAGCAGTGTTGCAGCATTAATGATTGCAGCAACCATCAGTGGTTTGGATGGTGGGCAGACAGAGTGGATGGGACTGTGGACCTCAAATACCTGGCCGCTGGACCCCAGCCTCGCCGCCACCTGCCGCCCTGGCCACCTGCGTCCTCCGCAGCTCCTGCTGCTCCTGCTGGACACCTCTTGGAGGAGGACAGCAAGGCATGCATGGCCTGCTCCTCGAAGGTGGTGAGGCGCTGGAGCAAGGCGTGCCTACCTCCAGTCCTCTGGCGCTCCCTTAAATTGTGCTCAGTTTTTGCCTGCAGAACAGAGAAGAGGATTTATTAAGGCTGATCGCTCATGTACTCTGCACGCGCATTCTGAACCCCAACCACAGTGGCCCATCTGAGGCCTCCAGTTGCTCCTGTCCACACTACTGGTCATCAGTCCCCAGAAGATAGTATGGCTGGTCGCAACCCCCTCCCCCACCGCCACTTTGAACACATTTGGCGTCCAGCACTTTGAATAACACACGCCCCTGGCAAGGAGGCACAACTAGGTGCGGCGCCGAGGCCAGCAGATGGCTCTTGGACACGACACCTTGCAGCTCCCCTTCCACCATCTCATCACCATCAATAAGACATGTTCTGAGTATGTGTCTAGCTGCTTCCCCTGCAGGTTGCCCCCAGACTACTCAAATGCGACAAACACCAACATATGCTGCGGGGAGAACCCATCTTCTCATCAACCACTGAGGCTGATGTAAGCATGGTCACTACCTGTTTGCCCACCCAGCCTGTGCCAAATGCCTGATGCAGTAAAGACAGCAAGACGTGGGGTGTGGGGGTGCTCAAAGGCTAAAACTACCTGCTCGGTCAAATGGCCAAGGCCGACATGGTACTCACCCTTCCAGAGCACAGCAAATCATTGAATCGTTTGCGGCACTGCGTACCTGTGCGCCGCACATCATCGTGGGCGCTTACTGCGTCACCCACCTCCTCCCACGCCTGCCTGGTGACATGGGGGGCCCTCCTCCTCCCATCCTCCGGATACAAAATATCCTAACGGCTGGACACCTCTTGGAGGAGGACAGCAAGGCAGGCATCTGAGATGCATGGGGCACGCTGGCCTCTCCTGCAGCCTGCCCCCTCCTCCTGTTCCTGCTCCTGTGCTCTGAGAGCAGCCTGTCTCTCTCTGTGACTGGCCATGGTGCACTGCTTCAACGAAGCTGCCTGGCCACTCTTTGTACAGACTGCCGATTCCCCATTGGAACCGGTGGTCTGAGCACGCCCGCCTCCGCAACGATTTTCCCGTTCTACACGGGAGTCGCTAACCTGCTGGGCAGGCCTTAATTGGCCCGCCTGCACAAAATGGCGGCGTGGCCCGTTTCGGCGGCGGCAATCAGCTGCCTGCCCGCCACCAAGTTGGTCGAGCCCACCCGCCCATCAAGGGCAAAATTCTGCCCATAGCGTTTAGTCTGTTTCCTCTCTTTCTTGTGCTTTCTCTGTGTCGTTGACCTATGGTATCAATGCATGTGGAAGGGTTGGAATCTGTATCTGCAATGTTTTCCCATCAGTAACTCGCCTGGAGCCAATGCATTCTGCAAGGGTGAGGGTCTATAACTCAAGAGCGCTTCTTGACTCCTCATTCTATCTCAGGAATGTCTTTACAGTTCTTGCACCTCTCTCAGCTTCTCCATTAACCCAAGGAAGCCTTAGTGAACAAATCCAAATAGTTCTGTAAGTTCTTGGAACTCTATGTTTGTGAATTGTAGACTGTTATCTGATATCACATCATCAGGAATCTAATGGACTGCGAAAATTTCTTTCAATGAAGTTATGATGTTGATCATGTAATTGTTTCATTTCAATCCACCTTGAGCAGTAATCTACTACCATTGTGAGCATTTTTCCTCTATGCTCAAATAAATCCATCCCTAGGCATTCCCATGGCCATGTAAGAGAAGAACATGACAGTAGTTGTTCTTTGGATTCCTGTCTGTGAATTGAACATGTGATACATCTGATACCATTTCTTACAATTACTTCAAGAGACCCAGCCACCAAACTGAATACTGTGCTCTGGCTCTGCACTTGGTAATGCCTAAATGACCTTGATGTAGGCGTTGTAAGATTTCAAGTCTCAATGCTCTTGGGACTAATATTCTATCATCTTTGACCAGTAAATTATCGATCATTATCCGATGTGCTCACTGCTCGAAATATAGTCTCAAGATAGGACTAAATGGTATGTATTTTGGTCATCCTCTAATGCAAAATTCTCTGATCTGCTTACATTCCTCGTCTTATTTTTGAGCCTCTTTGATTTTGCTCAATCTTTATGTAGTTGCTGGTAATGTATGGATTGTCATGATAGCAAACTCAACTTTTTCCACAAAATTCAATATCGTATTTTTCTGGATTCTCTGTTTCAACGCATGATAATGCATCTGCTGTGCTCTGTTCTCGCATGGCCCATGTGACTGCTAATTCTTGTATTTTGATTACTGCATCTCTTTTCTCTGTATTTGTTTATGACTGTGATGTGTAATAGACTGGTCTGCATTTTCCATCTCTTTGTACCTGAAAGAGTATTGTGCCCAATCCTGTAGAGAATGCATCCACTGCTATTATTGTAGGTTGTACAGATGCTAATATCTCTGATGATGTCAACTTCTCCTTGATTTTCTGGAATTATTTCTTATGTGCTTCTATCTAGCAATATTCATTATCTTGGTGTAACAACTGGCCTAGTAGCTCATTGAGCTCTGTTAACTTGTTTTTTAGAAATTTTGCCATTGATTCCACCATTCATATGAATCTTTGCAACGCTGTGATGTTCCCTTGAGCTTGAAATTCTTTTATGACTCTGGTCTTCAGTGGATCAACCTTTATTGCTGATGCACTCACAATGTGACCAAGAAACTTGATTGATGGTTTGGAAAACTGAAATTTAGTGTTGAGTATCAAGCCTGCCCCTCGTAGTTTTCTCAGCACTGCTCTCACTCTCATGTCATGCTCAGCTTGGGTGGACCCATGTCATCTATGTGGCAAACAACTTCGTGTAAGCCCTCGAAAATATTTGACATTATTCTTTGAAAAATCTCTGGTATTGATGTTATTCCTGTTAAACCTGTTAAAACAGAATCTTCCAAATGGTATTATGAAAGTTGTGAGAAGCTTAGTCTCCTATTCTTGTGGGGTATTTGCCAGAATCTGCTGTTAGCATCTAATTTAGAGAATATTGAGCTCTTCCCTAACTTTGCCAAACTTTCATTTACTGATACCATTGGATGGACTTCTCTCTCCGCAGCTTTATTGAGCTGTGTGAGATCAATACATATTCTTATGGAACCATTTGGCTTCAGAATAGGTACCATCCCTAAGCACCAGCTCATTGGTTTTTTTATAGGTGAAATGACTCCTTGTCTTACCATTGAGTCAATCCCTTTCTTTACCTTTGGATGAAATGGGTGTGGAACCTTTCTGGGTGTATATAAGCATATTAGTTTCACTTCTGGGCTTGGTATTATACAATATACTGTTTTAGTTCTCCCAATCCTGTAAATAACTTCGGAAATTGTGCTCTGATTTGTCCTCATTAACCATCACCATTATTTCTTCTACTCTGCAGATTAGCTTCAATTCCATTCATGCCTTTCTGCTTAAAAGTGAACAACTCTGATCTTGGTTACGAACAGTACTTCAGAAATTACTTTCTCTCTGTGCTTGAATGTAACTGTTCTCCCAGAACTTTCAGCTCTGTTCTTCCTGGTCCATGTGTTTTTTTTGTAGGATGGTTGAAGAACTCCCTTGTTTAACCATTGCTCAACATCAGAAAAAATTGAAACTGCTGCCCCAGTATCTAATTTAAAGTATGTCCTGTGACTTTCTACCAGGATCTCTGTGCTCCAATAATTTCCACTTACTTCTTTAATCTCTCCTAAGAAGGGTATCTCAATGGTTTGTGAATCTTCAATTTAGTGAACTTTGTCTCCTTTTAAAACTTTTTTCTTTTTGAATGCTCTGGGTGTTTTTTTGACTGTGAAATACTGCCTGAAAATGCCCCATTGATTTGCACCAATGGCATTGCATGTCTTTAGCAGGACAATTCCCGCGCCCATGCCTTTCTCTTTTGCGCCAGCAACAGCTAGCCTGGACTGCCACCATTTCATGCTGCATGTGTTTCATTCTCTCTATGTTCCCTTTTTGATGTAACATGAATTCAACAGTATCTGTTAGTTTGGGATTCAGGCTGTCTCTCTCTTCTCTGACTACTGATTGGTGCTGCCTCCTGATCTTGGCTTGCCTACTTAATTGAGGCACCTTCACCAGTGCCAAGACTTCTCGATTCTGCAAATTATCTGATAATGCATCATCCATTACTCCAACAACTATTCTGTTGCATATTAGCTCTGTTGTATTATCACCACTGATCATCGTGTTGTGTTATGGTGCCATCACTGTGGTGTCTCAATTATGAGATCTTGAGACTTATATGTTTAAACGTGAGCCAATTATACGTAATATTGAACTATGTACAGATTCCAATGCATGATGCCGCTGTCTCCATGCAGACTGCTTCTGGACTGTTCTTTCTAGACTGTTACCATTTGACTCTATACATCATACTGTGGGCCATACTATTCTCCAGTCCTGCATTAACCCTTGCTCTGCTGAGCGCCTTTATATTACAATGGCATGCATGCACATACAGCATCATACAACAGCCCCTTTCTTCTCGAAAGAAAGCTTTCCTTCCTTCCAATGCAGTATAACAATACAATCTTTGTTTGCTATCCCTTTTCCCCCACCTCAGGTCTCTGACTTTATAAATTAAGAAGGTCTTAAGGCTTGACTGTTGTTCCATATCTCGGTCTGTCACATTTGGATAAATGGTAATGGTACTCTATGTTTCTGGTACTTGGTTATCTCCATTTGATTCACTTTATGCGTTGTGTTTCTCTTTATTAACAACCTGCCTGATTTTTTTCAGACACTATGGGTTTGTCCCATTCGTTCCGCAGGGAATGCCTGGAGTAGACTAGAGTGGACTCAAATTTTCATTTTCTGTGGTGTCTGCCTTGATTTTGCTGGATGTATACATTTCGTAACTAGAACCTTCATTTCCACTTGTTTTACAATTTCAGCCAAACACTTGTTTGCTGTTTTATTTTTAAACCATTTTGCAAGCTCATGAATCTTTTCATTCTGCTCAATGGCTCTCAGCACGTTTGAGACATCCAGTGCTTTTTCTTCTTCTAGCTCCTTGTGCTTCAATGTTGGATTTACATTTTCCAACCTTATTTCTGTCTTTTCTTTTGCTGTCTGCAACAGAATTTTGTCCTTGTCTTTTCTTTTGATGGACTGTTGGCCAGGTCTGTCTCCGGCGAAGTGTTGACTTGCTTCAGTACTGTAATTGTGTTACTCATGGTGTCATTATCCGCTTGCAGCTTGGAAAGTTCTATGATGCTCCTTTCAATGACTCATCTTTCTCATTCAACTGCTTCTTCAGCTTTTCAATTTGTTTCTTGTAGTTTTTGGCTTCCTCCTGGAATAGTGAACACTGCTGAGTCTTCACTGCCAACTGGTTGTTCAGTTTGTTCAGAGTGACTTTAAATTCATTTTGCTTCTCTTTGTAATTTTCCAGAAAAATAAACTTTGACCTAAGGGATTCTTGTAACATGTGAAGATTCTTCAACAGGTTTTCCTTTTCTTTGCGAAGCTCGCTTGCTCCATCTTGAGTTTTCTTGTAATTCAGTACAGTCTCCTCGAGTTTCTTCTGCTGTTCTTCCATTCTGCTGTTTAAAACAGTCCTCATTTCTTCAGGTTGCTAAATGGTTACGCATTCCTTTTGCATTTGATCTTGAAGGACAATCAACCGTTCTTACAACTGTTTATTTTCTTGTTGACTTTTTTCCAACTCATTCTGGGCTTCAGCGCATCATTTTGTTGTGACTGATAATTCCAGTGCAGCTTTTTCTGAAGTAATATTCAATGTCCATTTTAGCTCCTCATGTTTTTCCATGGCTACATATTGATTCTGCAAGAAGTCTTTCAGGGTCGCAACTTCTTTGTGTGCATTTTCTACTTGCTGTTTTGCTTGGCTGCACATCTGGTTGAGTTTTCCCAACTCACGCTTTGATTTGCCAACTGTAGAATTGAGGATTGTTATTGCCTCATGGTACCTTTGTGCCATCTCTGAAATTTGTTTGTTCAAATCGTGAACAGCTTGGTTCATTGAAGGCTTCAGTTTATTGTATGTTTTCAAAGACATATACTCAACTTGAATCTTGCATTTCAAACTTTCCAGTTCAGCTCTAATGCAAAAATTTTCCTGTCGAACAACTTCATTTACTTTATGCATGTTTTGCTTCTTTTGAGTTACCTGAGATAGCTTTCCTTCATTCACAGCCATCTGCTCACTCCACACTGCTATCTGCTGTTTTAGTTTGGGTACTGTGTCAGCATGTTCAAAAATCTCTATGTTTAAGCCTTTCAGCTGCTTCTCAGCCACTTTTTTCTTCTGCACTAAACTCTTTAGTTTGTGCATTTCATTGCACTGATATGGTCAGCAGCCATCTTGCAGTTTACTTGAATATTGTCTCCCTCTCTCTGGGGTCTTTTGTTGCCCTCTCTCTGGGGTCTTTAGTTACCCCCTCTCTGGGGTCTTCTTTTGCCCTCTCTGTAGGATATTTTGTTGCCCTCACTCTTGAGTCTTTCTTGCCCTCTCACTGGAGTCTCTTGTTGCACTGAGTGCTCTATTGGGAGTTGCCCTCTCTTTGGGGTTTCTTGTTGCCCTCTGCACTTATTGGGAATTTCCCTCTCTGTGGGGTCTCTTGTAATTTTCTGTCCATGGCTGTTTGTTTTTCTAGTAGTTGCAGCTTTAAGTGTTGTTTCTCATTTACTGTCAGTGCAGTAACCATTTTATTTCACTCAGGCTGTCTGCAGCCGTTGGTTGCTTTGGTTTTTTTGAGCCTTGTTGCTGGGGAGATTTTTGGCTCCTCAACTTTGAAAGAAAAGCTTTGCATGTGTTATATTCTGCAACAGATGTATCAATTCAGGTACAGAGTTTTCCAGCTGTTTATACTGTACCGCGCTACACTGGGCTTGAAGCTTGGCTATCCCTTAGTTTGTGACACAGTTAGCTCCCTTTATTTTAAAATGAGAGTGTTTGAAGCTATTTCCCTTTTTTAAGACTCTGCAGGAACTTTTAAAAGAGCAGCAATTCATTCCTCTATACAGGAAGCCAGGGACCCGATTTAAAAAGCGTTCCCTTCCTCTTAAACTCTGCAGACTTTTTCCTTTCTTTCACTGTGCTCTGCAGATTTCTCTTTTTTTAACTTCAGCGTAGCATGGCTACCACTGCTATAACCTGCTGGGCCTGTTGGACCGCCACTTATTATATTATGTAAGTAGAACCTTTTTGTATTTTTGCTCATCATCGCGTGAACTGTCCAGGTCCTTTGACTCTGTGTCACTCAGAGCCTTTCAATTTTCTGTCGTGCTGCTCACCTTACTTTTGATCTAAGCAGTTTTTTTGCTCTCCTCATTCAGGGGTCTTGCGAGTTTTGCAGTTGTACTCACCCGACTTTTTGATCTGAGCAGGTGTCTTCACTCTGCCTCACTTGGGGTCTTGCAATGAACTTCCATTCATTCTGGTGGATTCCTCAACTTCCAAGTCTATAGCGAATCTTCTACAGCTGATTTTTCAAGCTTTCTTCTTAGGTGCACCTCTCTCTGGTCAGGCTTCAGTTGCTTTTAATTTCTCATAGCTTGGGATACTGTTCTGGGTTCATCGTTTAAAATGCCACCTTTCATATCACCGTCGCTGCTCACCATATTATGTTTTTATCACTGATCATCATGTTGTATTATGGTGCCATCATTATGGTGTCTCAATTATGAAATTTTGAGACTTGTATGTTTAAATATGAACCATTTATTGGTAGTCTTGAACTATATGCAGAACCTAGTTATTGTCATGCATGGTCCTGCTGTCTCCATGCAGGCTGCTTCTGTTCTTTCTAGACTGTTACCATGTGACATTATGCATCATACCCTGGGTGGTGCTATTCTCCAATCCCATGTTAAACTTTGTTCTGCTGAGCACCATTACATTACAATGACATGCAGGCACATACAGCATCATACAACAAGCTCCTGTTTCAGATTATTGTACTCACAATCTTCTGCTAATTGGTACAAATCATTGACAAATGCAGTGATGCTTTCCCTGTGTTTCTGGGTACATTTATTGAACTTTGTGCATTCCACTATGGTGTTCTTGCAGAGATTGAAATATGGCTATGCATCAATGACTTTGGAGTATGTTGCTTCACCCTCAGTAATCTCCAGGGTGACTAAAATGTCTTCTGCACAGTCACCCATTGAATACAAAAGTGTACTGACCTGCTCACAGTCTGGCTTCTCTGCAAGATCCAATGTGGTGTGTAATGGAGCAAATCTCTTGTACCACTTTGGCCACACTTCAACTTGATTTAGGCCTGCAACTTTCTTGAAGAATTCTCGTAGAGGTGGTGATTTTCCTAGTGCCATTCTTTTATTGCTTGCCACCATATATTATTGTTGTTGAATTGGAGCAGTTTCAATAACTCCTGAAGACTGTTCGTTGCAAATACTCTAATTTTATTGTAACATATTTACAATTATGAGCACACTCCCTTAAACTAGCTTAATTCCATGCTGCATTCTCTGAGACTCTCGGATCACATGAGTATATTTTGCTTCCTTCTATGACATCACAGATTATTACAGTTAACCCATCATGGGATTTGGTCTAAAATGCTCCATTATACTACACAAACTACAGAAGAGATACTTCCCCATTAACTAGTTAACATAACTAAAAATGCTTTAGACTATTTATGCTTTACGCCATACTCTCAGCAGATATGTAGCTTTGAAGATTAAGTCCCACACTTCGCCTGGCTTTTCAGAAGGATCCCTACAGCCAGGCGAGCTTTCCACTGTCCTTTGAAAGTCGCTTCACTCAGTCTTCTGAGTATTCCCATATTGACTTCCAGCAGCAAGGCCCACTCTGATGACTCCTTGGTCCTTAGATTTTCACAAGTCCCGTCTCTTCAAACCAAAATCCTGGGCATCCTACTCAGTGGCAAACACAAAACAATCTTTTCCCTCTGCTTTTCACAGCAGCAGCTATTTCTGTCTCTCTCTCAAGTTCTCTAAGCCTGAGAATTTCTGTCCAGAAAGACCAGCTGCCCCTCTTTTGCATCAAGGTGTGAAAATGAACAGTTGACTTTCTATAGATTTCGGCCTGGGCCTCTTTCCCCATGGTAACCAAATCACATGGCCTTGTCTCCAGGCAGAGATTAGCATGATTTCACCATGCCCTCCACCATTAAGAACACTCTGTTTCACTTTAAATTAAAGGAATCATTTTAAAACATTAACATCTTATAAAGTCATATATTCCTAATATGTCATTAAAGCAAATAGACTAGATGCATTTAAGGGGAAGCTAGACAAGCATTTGATGGAGAAGGGAATAAATGGCACGATGGTAGACTTGGATGGGAAAGGATGGAAGAAGGCTTGAATGGCGCATAAACACTGGTGTGGACTGGTTGGGACAAATGGCCTGCTTCTCTACCGTGGGCAACATACTCCCCCTGTTGGGAAAGATGTGTGGGAGTGGGCACAGGCAGGCGGGTTACTGATCGGCGCCCCCGGTTGGGGACACGCTGCCATTTTACGTGGGTGGGCCAATTAAGGCCCACCCAGCGTGATGTCCACTCGGAAGCACTGTTTGCTCCCTGTGCGGGTGGGGTGGGGGTGAAATTCCCTGAGCTGGGAGCACGCTTTCTCGTTCATGTGCGCGAAAGAGCACACAGATCCCCCTGAGACAAAGTGCTGCCTCAGGGAGGTTGGCTCAAATGTGAAAAGCAGTTTAAAGAATAGAAAAACTTTTAGGGCAGAATTTTGCCCTTGGTGGGCAAGCGGGCCCCACCAGCTTGGCGGTGGGCGGACAGCCGGGCCCCGCTGCCGAAATGGGGTCCACCGCTATTTTGAGTGGGCAGGCCAATTTAGGCCCACCCAGCGGCCTGCCCGACAGGAAGCGCTATGCGCTTCCTCTGCGGGGGTGGGGAGGGAATCCCCAGCTGTCAAAGTGCGCTCTTTCGTGCATGCGCGTGAAAGAGCGCACTGCTCCCTGAGGCAAAGTCCTGTCTCAGGGAGATTAGTGACACTGTCAAAAATGTGAAAAATAGAGAAATAAAAATATTATTAACATGTCCCCCTCATGTGACAATGTCACACGAGATGGGACATGTTAATAAATATCACATTACATTTATTAAAGTTTTTGAAAAGGAACATGAAACCTCATCCCGCTAGTGGATGAGGTTTCATGTATTATCAGGAGCCCACTGGGGCTCCTGGCCTGCCTGCCAGCCTTAAGGTTGGACGGGCAGGGCCTTTAATTACTTTAATTACCCTGTCAATGGCCTCAATTGGCCATTGACAGGTCGGCGGACGGACAGTTGTCCGCCTGCCTTCCTAAAAATTTAAAGGGACCGGGATAACGTCGAGGGTTCCTCCTGACGTCATCCCACGTCATTCTCCCGTCGGCGAGCGGGCCGCATCGCCAACAGGAAAATTCTGGCCTTACTGACATGTCCCCTCATGTAACACTGTCACATGAGTTGGGACATGCCCATAACTTTTATTTTAAAATATTCTGAAATTTTAAAATCGCTCATGAAACCTCATCCTGCCCGTGGATGAGGTTTCATGTTTCTTCAGAAGCCCGCCTGGGCTCCTGGCCTGCCTGCCAACCTTAAGGTTGGGCGGGCAGGTCCATTAATTGGGTTAGTTTTTTGAAGGCCTTAAGTAGTTGTTGACAGTTTGGCGGGCGCGCAGCTGACTTGGCTGTGCACCTGCCGAACTGAAAATCTAAATGACGTGGGGTGACATCGGGACGCACGCCCGACGTCACCCCGCGTAATTTTACGCATTGGCAAGCAGGCCTCGCCCCCCTACTCGCCAACTGGAAGATGCAGCCCCATATATCCTGTGTAATTTATGTAACCGGCCATGGAGCACAAGAGAGGTACAAGTGTAAAGTACACTTCCTGTGCCTGGACAGGTTGGGTGTATGCTCTACAGCAGGGGTTCTCAACCTTCTTGCTTCTGATGCTCCCCTCCTGTGCATAAAATTCCACAGACCAGCCTAGCACAGCATAAGTTTTTTGCTCTATAAAATTTATTTATACAAATAATTTCTTTTTCAGCCCGTTTGCACTCGCACACCAAATTTCCACAGCCACTCTCCACTTTGCTGACACTGGCTCTAGGGTGTATCTTTCCCTCTCCGGAGATGACCGCCTTGGTAAGTAACTGCAACCAGATAGACACATGCTTCTCTGGTGTTAAGTGACCAAAGGTTGACAGTATTTTTGTCTGGCAGTTTGTTGGCACATGCCTTAGGATTGTAATAATCAGCCACATTTCCCTATGCACAGTACAGTACAGTACAGGGGAAGCTAACGGCAGAGGGTGGGAGTCTGGCACCTTTGGCCACTCTAGTTGATGCTGACCTTCAAGGTTTGTTCCTTTTTATTTTAATGTGCATTTTTCTCCCTTTTTCTTGCTTTGTGTGTATCACTGTACTGCTGCTTAGGGTAAACTGAAGCTAGATTGATCAATTTTAACCTTGAAAGCTTCAATTGGCCCAGCACCCACAACTGTATGGGGAGAGAATTCCAGATTTTGTGTGGAAGCATGTTTCTTGATAAGGTTCTGAGTTCAAGTATCACTCCAGGACTTGAGCACAAAAATTAAAGCTGACACTCCAGTGCAGTATTTTGGAAAAGACATTAAACTGAGACCCTGATATGCCTGCTCAGGTGGATGTATAAGGTCCCATTGCACTACTTCAAAGAGGAGCAGGGGAGTTATCCCCAGTGTCCTGGAAAATATCTATCCCTCAATCATCATCACAGAAACAGTTTATTATTGTTTGTGGGAACTTGCTGTGCACAAATTGGCTGTCACATTTCTTACATTCCAACTGTGACACTTTAAAAATATTTTGTTGGCTCTAAAGTGCTTTGAGCAAACTGGTGGTCATGAAAAGTGCTTTATAAATACAAGTCTTTCTTTTTTATCTCCCAGATGTCCTTGTTCTAATTTTAAGATTATGGGCAGAATTTTTGTAGAGTTGGGGAGACTCAGTGGTCCTTTAAAAATGGTGGACGGGACCTAAATCCAGGACTCTTCCCCTCATTCCCAGTACCCCCAATTTTCACCAGCGTGGGAGAAAGGTGCAAGCAGCAAGCCCATACCCTGCACTCCCAACCTAGCTGGCTCCAATGTGGGGGATATGCGTCACCAAGCACCTCCCCCCCCCACCCCCACACAATTTTCATAGAGTTGGGCTAGCTTTTCAAGGACTTGTAGTTCATGGCCCCTCAGAGGTGTCATGAACTCATAGTTTAAATGAGGCAGCCTTTTGAAAGATAACTTCAAAAGATCTTAGCCATGCTCCTCCATGCCAACTTATGCTTTCCCACCCACCCCCAATGGCTCCCATGACCTCTATACCAACCCATGCCTCTCCACCCACCTTGTCCCAATAGCCCCAGACTCTCCATGCCAACCTATATCCCTTTACTCACACCCATTAGCATCTCACACCCTCTGTGGCAAGCCATGCCCCACCCACCCATAATTTCCCCTCATATCCTCCATGTAAACTCATGGCACCTCCATGTCCATTTACCCGGTATATGCTCTGTACAGAACCAATGAACCCCAGAGTAACAATAGCATGTGTGGAAAAGCTTAAAAAACAGCCAATCATTTGAAACCTTGTTTTAAAAAACTGCTGTTACTACAGGTCTATAGAAGTATCAATCAGCCAGACCTTTAAAGTATCAATAACAGAGGTAACAAGCACTTGACACCTCTTTATCTTGTCTAAATAAATGTTGAGGAATTGACAAAAAATATCCAAGAGAAAAAATTATCCATCAAGCAATGTTTTCCCTTGTGTGCACCTGTTTCAACAGACTAATGGATGCCTGGAATCTCAGCCAAACTCCATTATGCAAGGAGACACGGTTTGGCATTGAGGGTAGGTGGAGGGACATGGATTGGCATGAGTTTGCATAGATGGGGCATGGGGAGTGGTTGGGGACATGAAAGAATGTGAGGGATGAGGTCTAGAGGACCTAATATTGAAGTTCCAGAGAACTGAGGTGGGCTTTTTAACCAGACTTTGCTTCATGAACTGTTGTGGTTCTTATGGTGTAGGTATCCCCACAATCCCATTAGGGGAAGAGTTCTAGAAAGTTGATCCAGGAGCAGTTATATATTTCCAAGTCAGAATAATGTATTACTTGGAAGGGAACTTGCACGTGATGATGTCCCCATGTGTCTGCTGCTCCTGTCCTTTTAGGTGTTATAGGTTGCAGGTTCAGAAGGTGCTGTTAAAGGAGACTTGGCAAGTTTGTGCAGTCATCTTTTAGATGGTAAACACAACAACCATGGTGCGTCGGTGGTGGAGGTGCTGAATGTTTATGCTGGTGGATGAGGTGCCGATCTTCAGGCTGCTTTGTCCTGGATGATGTTGAGCTTTTAGAGTGTTGTTGAAGCTGCTCTCATCCAGACAAATGGGAATTATTCCATCAGATTCCTGACTTGTGCCTTGTAGATGGGGGACAGGCTTTGAGGAGTCAGGAGCTAAGTTACTCATTGAGAATTCCCAGCCTCTCACCTGTAGCCAAAGTATTTATATGTGGAGTTGTCCAATCAGAGTCAACTTGCTAACCAATCAACACCCTTTTCTCCTGTAGTATAAATTGTTGTGATAATCTGAAATTTGACATTCTTACATTTGTCCTGATGAGTGCAAGATGAAAAGTTTCATCAATACGTCTCTCTTTTCAGCAATATTCAAGTTCTTTACTACTAAGCAAGCACAACTATCGTCCTTTGATATGACTCCAATCAGTGGAGAGTTATCTTCAAAATTCCCATTGACTTCAATTTTGCTAGGGCTGCATGATGTCATACCTGAATAAATGCTGCCTTGATGTCAAAGGCAGTCACTTTCACCTATCACATAAGTGTGGCATCAAGGAGCCCTGGCAAAATTGAAATTAATGAGAATCAGGGGAAAAAAATCTCCACTGGTTAGAGCCATACCTAGCACACGGTGGTTGTTAGAGGCCAATCATCTCAGCCCCAATACGTCGCTGCAGGTTTTCCTCAGGATAGTGTTCTCGGCTCAAGCATCTTCAGCTGCTTCATCCCTCCATCATAAGGTCAGAAGTGGGGATGTTCACTGATTATTGCACAGTGTTCAGTACAATTCGCGACTCTTCGGATACCGGTGCAGTTCCTGTCCATATGTAACAAGACCTAGACAACATTCAGGCTTGGGCTGATAAGTGGCAAATAATGTTCACGCCACACAAATGCCAGGCAATGACCATCTCCAATAAGAGAGAAATTAACCAAGTCCCCTTGGTATTCAATGGCATTAGCATCACTGAATCTCCTGCCATCAACATCCTGGGTGTTACCATTCACCAGAAACTTAATTGGACTAGCCCTAAAAATACAGTGGCTACAAATTCAGGTCAGAGACTGGGAATGCTGTGGCGAGTAGTTCATGTCCTGACTACCCAAAACCTCTCCATTATCCACAAGGCAGAAGTAAAGAGAGTGATGGAACACTCTTCACTTGCCTAGATGATTGAGGCTTCAACAGCACTCAAGAGGTTCAAACACAATCCAGGACAAAGCAACCCACTTGATCAGTCCCTCATCCACAACCTTAAACATCCACTCCCTCCACCAATGGGGCTCAGTGGCAGCGGTGTATACCATCTAAAAGATGCACTGCAACAATTTGCCAAGGTTTCTTCAATTGCACCTTCTAAACCCACAACCTCTATCACATAGAAGGACAGGGGCAGGGATAGTAACATTACCACATACATATTCCCTCCAGGTGGCAAACCACACTGGCTTGGAACTATATTGCCATTCCTTCACTGTCGCTGAGTCAAAATCCTGGAACTCTCTTCCTAAAAGCACTATACCAGATGGACTGCTGAGGTTCAAGAAGGCTGCTCACCAGCATCTTCTCATGGGTAATTAGTGGTGATCAGCAAACGCTGGCTTGCTAGCATTACTTACAACCCATGAAAGAATTTTTTTAAAGTTCTGGAATTAGCTTTATTATCAATGCTTAGGACCAAAGTTATAATGAGGTCAGGAGCAATTGGCCTGATAGAACCCAATTTGTGGATTGGTCAGTAAGTTATGCTGAATAAGTGTTGTTTAATAGCACTGTTCGTGCCATTTTCCATACCTGCTGATGACTGAGAGTGGGTAGATGAGGTGGTAATTGGCCATATTAGATTTTTCCTGCTCTGCTTGGACAGGATGTACTGTGGCAATTTTCCACATTGTTGGTTAGATGCCAGTGTTGTAGCTGCCCTGGAACAGCATGACTAGATGTGCGGAGCACATGTCTTCAGTACTGCAGCTGGGAGGTTGTCAGGGCTCATAGCCTCCTTATAATGGCCAAAGCCTTATATCCTCCCCAACCACCACAACCCATCCCTCCCCAGTCATTGCCCAGAGCCTTCCTGCCTTCTGATCAATGCTTAGATCCATAATTCTCTCCCAATCCCTGTCCAGAGCTTCTCTCCCCATCGGATCTCATCCCAGATCCTTCCAACCCTCCCAATCCCTGCCCAGAGCATTCCCTAAATCAAACAATCTCTGCCCAGAGCCTTCCCCTCCTTCCAATTAAACCCAGAGCCTTCTTCCCTATTTACCACTTCCCAGAGCCTCACACACTACCAATCCCTGCTAGAAACTTCCTCCAACCATCCGGTTCCTGCCTAGAGCCTTCCCTACCTCCTGATACAAGCTCAGAGCTTTCTCCCATCCTGAACACTTCCCAGAGTCTTCTCTCTCCCAATCCCTGCCTAGAGCCTTCCCCTTCTCCCAATCCCAGCTGGACCTTCCCCCCCATCCGACCCCTGCCCAGAGCCTTCCTTCCCCTTCCTGATCCCTGCCG
Organism: Cetorhinus maximus; assembly: GCF_964194155.1. Taxonomy (NCBI): domain Eukaryota; kingdom Metazoa; phylum Chordata; class Chondrichthyes; order Lamniformes; family Cetorhinidae; genus Cetorhinus; species Cetorhinus maximus. Next base: position 115,441,927 of record NC_135885.1, read on the forward strand.
CAAGCCTTCAGCTCCTTTCAATCCCTGCCCAGAGTCTTCCTTCCTCATTAGGCCCTTATATCAGTGAGAATCTTTCCAATAAACAGTTTGCATATCATTCAATTAACTTATTCTCTCTGTGCTTGTCAATGTGTTGTCTTTTTCCCCAACTGGGAAATATTGTGAACTGAGGAAGATAGTATTAAGCATCAACAGGACAGATAGATTGGTGGAATGGATGGACAAGTGGCAGATGAAATTTAATGCAGAGTAGTGTGAAATGATTTGTTTTGGTAGAAAGAATGGGGAGACACAATATAAAATTAAAAATACAATTCTAAGGGGGATGCAGGAGCAGAGGGGGAATACGTGCATAAATCATTGAAGGTGGCATGGCAGGCTGAGTAAGCCATTAAAAAAGCAAACGGGATCCTGGCTTTTATAAGTAAGGAATTGGACACAAAAGCAAGGAAGTTATAACAAACTGTTTAAAACACTGGTTCGGCCTCAACGAGAGTAGTGCATCCAGTTCTGGACACCACGCTTTAGGAAGGATGTGAGAGCATTAGAGAGGGTGCTGAAAAAATTCATACGACAATGGTTCCAGGGATGAGGAACTTCAGTTGTGCGGATAGATCGGAGAAACTGGAGCTTTTCTCCTTAGAGAAGTGAAGGTTGAGAGGAGATTTGATAGAGCTATTCAAAATCACAAGGGGTCTAGACAGAGCAGATAGGGAGAAACTATTCCCTTTGGTGGAATGATCAGGAACCAGAGGACACTGATTTAAAGTGATTAATAAAAGAAGAATGGCAACATGAGGAAAATCTTTTTTACCCAGTGAGCGATTGCAATCTGGAATACACTGCCTAAGAGTGTGGTGGAGGCAGTTCAGTTATGGGTTTCAAAAGAGAATTTTATTATTATCTGAAGAGAAAAAATTTGCAGAGCTATGAGGAAAAGGAAGTAGAGTGGCACTCGGTGCATTGCTCTTGCAGAGAGCCAGCACAGACAAGATGAACTGAATGGCCTTGTTCTGTGTGGTAACCATTATAAGATACTATAATTCTAAAATTTTAAACTTACTAAAACACCTGTTTATCTTTTAGTCTTCAATTCTAACAATGGTTGCAACCCCAATATCCTATCTTTATCTGTAAAGAAGCTGGTGTCACAACGATGTGTTGTGTGTGATGTGGAATATTAATCTTTAATTTCATCGGCTGGTCGGATAGATTTTGGACTTCTTTAAAAAGACTTTTTCCAAGCAAAGACGTTGGGTGGAATTCTCCTATGCAGAACTAAGTCCCGTGACGGGGATGCACCTGGGGATGGGAAGTGTTTCCTGCCTTGGAGGCCGGCGGGATTTCTTGTGGTATCGTGTGACCTCAGTCTCATTAATTATACAGTTGGGGGTTTCCCGACATTTCGTATGGCGGTGCGGGCTGGATGGCGTGTGCCCTGCTGTCACATCCGAGCGTCAGATTTAAAAGGTGCCCAGACATCAACTTCCTAACAAGTCCTATAGAGATGGGAGGAAGGGGACAGGAACCTCCTACTCCCAAGTTCAGTGACTCATCCTTGGGTGTCCTCCTCATCCAGGTGCAGGCCAAAAGCCCAGCTGATGGGAGGAGGAGGCCGAATAGGGAGACCAAACTTGCATGGGTGCAGGTTGCTGCCATTGTAAGTGCCCAGGGTATCCAGCGCAGGTCAGCCCTCCAATGCCAGAGGAGAATGAACAACCAACCCTGTGCTGCCAGGGTAAGTAATCTCAGCTGCCCAGAGTAACTACAATGAATGAATGCCAGGTACATGGTCCTTAGCAACATTGTCATAAGGTGATGCCTCATAGCCCCACTGCAGTCCATCCACTCTGCAGGTGGAGTGACCACAGTGTTTCCTTCACCCTTCCACACAGAGACCTCAAAATGCTGTCTGGAAAGGGGAGGTTGAGGGGAGTGGGGTGGAAGGGGCTCAGGTGCAGAGGGTACTAGCAAGCTCAGCTAAGGGCATGCCTCTCTGAGCCCTTATCCTTATTTGGATGGGCTCACCATTCTGTGGGGTGCTGGGCCAGAACCCTTCTTGACAACATGCAGTGCATCAATGAAATGCCACATCAGCTAATCAGGTTATCTCTAACACTGCGAGTATAGAAAGAAACTTGAAATAGCTATGTACAAATAGATGCTAAATACAATTCCTCTCAAACCCAAATTCTCTGTTCTCTATCAGCAGGACAAGTTTAGCCATAACCGTTGAGAAAGGGAGAAGACGGAAGTGGGTCGGCCACATCTGAAGAAATGACTGAGTTCGAGGAGAGGGCAGACCAGCTGGCAGAGGTCGAGCGGGACCGGGTCATTGGAGTTGGGACACTGGATTAGGGCCTCCAACCAGTAAGGATCCATGCATGTAATAGCAACCTCAGGTCCAAGAGTGCCTCCATGTTGGAGGCAGCTCATGCTGTCACTCACTCACTCTGCTCTCACAGGTGCCACCAGGAAGAGGGCAAGGCAGAAGAAGGCCTGTCCAGCTTTTGTGCAAGCCAAAGCCCGGAGAGACGTGAAGACATAATACAAGAGTCATGTGCAACTGTAGAGGCATTATAACAGACACCTGCAACCTCTGCCAGCCCAGAGACACACACCTCGGTGGGTATTAGTTCTAAAGTAGGAAGGCTCTCATACTCTGGTGGTCACCACACAGACACATGTCCACAGCAGGAGGAGGTAAGTGCCGAGCTCACCGGCACTTAGGAATGCTGGGGAAGGAGCATCTGCGAGGTCCAAGTCTGATGACGGGCCTCTGGAATCGGCCTTTCAACTGATGTTGGAGAATCAGCATCAGCATGCCGGGGAGAATTAGGCAGAGGTATCGGAGGCCTTCAACAGGGTGGCATATGGGAGTTGGGGGAGTCTGGCTAATGAAGTGGTGCTAACCTGTGCACGCATCAAGATCTCCAGGGTGAGGGTGCTGGACTCCATAAAGATCCTAGTCCAGCAGATTTTGCTGGAGATGCGTGCAGACCTGCACTCCACCACCGGGGAGCTTTTGCAGTGGCTATGAGAGAGGGGGACAGGGTACCTTGACCTCTGCCCTTCCCCTCAAGGAGTCAGGCGGAGGCCTTCGGCACCCAAAGGAAGGGGGAGCAGCAGCTGAATCCACTCAGGATTCTCAGAAGTTGTCCGGCCCTTCCAAATCCCCTTTGCCTGTGACGCCTTCAATCTTGTCCTCTGTCACCACAGAGGGAGCAGCAGGCCCACAGCAGGACAGCCAAAGTAAGCCAGGACCCTCCAGACCTCGGCTGTCCAGAGTACGGCTACCAAAGTCATCCAAGGCAACAGGGCCAACTGGTCAGCAGGCTGCCTTCACCCCTGCTGCAGATGTCGGAGGACCACTTAGAAGTAGCAGGGAAAGGAAAACCATGAAATATTAAAATCACAACTGGTTGCACTGGTGAACAAATGAATGTCACAATCAGAAAGCTTTTGTAAATATAAATCACTTTCACTTTAATAATGTCTATTGTGGCTTAGCGTTCACCACACCCCACCTCCCAGCTTCCTGCGGACCCCCTATCCCCTGGAATGAGGCATCTGCAGGGAGGCAAAGGCATGTGCCAGGGCCCTTGTGAGCCATGTGCAGGCACTCTCTCACACACGTTGAACCTTAATCCTTCAAACTTTTATGTGTCCCAGGGCCCTAGCATTGCAAATGCTAGATGCTAGGGTTCTCTTTCAGTTGTCCAGTTGAGATGCCCTGCATCTCTGCCCATTCCCGATGACCCACCTCCCATGCAGCATCTCAAGGCTCTGCATCATTGCAACCAGCCTAGCAATGGTGGTAGTAGTTTTACCTATGCTCCAGCACCTTCTTCCCTCCCCTCAGTCACCCACACCCTATCGCCCGTAACCATTGACCCCACCAGCATAACATCCGTCCTCCCCTCAGTTACCCTTTAACCCTCATGCCCCTTAACACCTGCAGAAGGCCCCCACACCCGCAACCCACAGTGGCTTTGCCCAACCCTGTTCTGTTCCATTTGATGCCTTGAAAGACCCCTCTGATACCCTCTTTCCTCAGCACCCCTAACTGCGCATGCCCTTCCTCCAGGCTTGAACTCCTGTGCCTCCCCTTCATTCCTCTCCCATCCTCCTTTCAACACCCCCCACCACCTGACAGACCCTTGCTGTACAACAGTACTTCTTGCTGCTTTCCACCTGCAGCTGGATGTTCCAATCCTTTGGTGAAGTCCCTGGATGAAGGTCTAAACCCTTGGCGAAGTCTCTGGATGAAGGTCCAATCCTTTGATGAAGTTGCTGCGCTGAGAACTCCCACCTCTGGATGCTGCTATGCGGAGAAGATCCATGTGGCTGACACTCCACCCACCCAGTGCTGCACATGGTACTCCAGGATCCGGTCCCTGGAGACCTCCAACTTCTATTCAGATCTCCATGAGTTGTCCAAGGCCATCTTAAGGTAAGTCCTAACATTTGCATGCCAGACGTGCTCTGGACCGATGTGATTTCCCACATATGATCGAGGGTGAGGGCGATTCTGGTCGGCCTTCGTCTGCATTCCAATAGTGGGATGAAAATTGGATTCACGCCAGCCTCTGGTGGGAATTGTAGCCCACCATAGCTGGCAGTAGCAGGTTTCCTGCCATAAATTCACGCCGGTGTGAAACCAATGTTTGGATCTTCCACCGAATTCTCCCCCCGTCACTAAACCCGCTGACGGGGTCATGGAAGAATTTCACTCGCTTTCTCTCCCACACTCACTCACTCTCTCTCTCCCGTGCTCACTCACTCTCCCCCACATTTACACACTCACTCTTCCCACACTCACTCACTCCTTTCTCCCACACTCACTCACTCATCCACACTCACTCATTTACTCACTCTTTCTCTCCCTGGGCAGTGAGTCTTTTCATCATCACCAAACACCACCTCCACATCCAGCCTCTTCCGGCCCAGCAGCGAGTCTCTCCCTCCCCAACCAGGCCCAGCACAGAGCGAGTCTCTCTTTCCCCAACCTGGCAAGGAGGGAGTCTCCCTCCCCCCATCTGCTCAGCGTGGAGCAAGTCTCCTGCTCCCTCACCCGGCGCGGCAGTGGGTTTCTCCATCCCCCACCCGGAACAGTAGTGGGTCTCTCCCTCCCCCAACGGGCACGGCAGCGGGTCTCTCCCTCCCTCAACTGGTACGGCAGCAGGTCTCTCCCTCCCCCACCCAGCACAGCTGGGCAGTGAGTCTCTCCATCCCCCACCTGCCCTTGAAGCCTCCCTCTCTCTCTCTCTCCGTCTCCTCCCCATAGTTCTTTCTCCAAAGTCCACTCGCTGCCACCAGTATTCACAGTTCCTCCAATCACGGACTGCTTCTCTCCCACGTTGGCTGCTGATAGGCTCACTCATGAGCTGACCAGCAGCAAATGTGGGAGAGGAATGGCCTGTGATTGAAGGAGTAGTTTCTTTCAGAATTTTCCACTGCACTTACTGGCATTTTGAAAACTACCCCCGCAGCCACACTGGGGGGCTTCGTGGGCCACATCCAGCCCACAGGCCGTGCATTGGATAAGCCTGCTATAGGCAGTTCTTCAGATGGTCTTCACACCTGCCATTATCTGAACTCTCTACAAAACCTAAGGACAATAGGCTATTGGACTTTCTGATCCAAGAAACTACCAAGAATTATAAAGGACTAATGAAAATTATTATGCAAGGAGGGTGCTAAAGACCCCTATATATTTCAAAGGCAGCTTGATAGCTTTGACAATGGGAGATCAAAGCTCCTTCATTAACATGGCTCACTGTCCATTGTGTGCCAATAGCAGCTGTCACATGACTGAACCACTAGTGTGAAAAGCTATGATTATAAGCTTGTCTGTTGGTTATTGTAACAGGCCAGAGGAAATCTGCAGAATGGACTAGTAGCATCAGGTGGAATAATATGGGGGCCACAGGGGTGGTGGGGGGATGGGGTGCGGATGGCAGCTTAGAGCCGACATGCTCCACGCCTATCCATCCAGCAGCCATACAGCACTGTGGAGTGAACTGACGAGGGCCAAGTGGGACTTCCGTCCCTCATTGGGGCGGAGGTCCCGGCCTCTGGACTTCCTGGCCAATCTGATTTGGCCGGCAGCTCCATCATTCCTGACAGCATCAGGAAGGTGTCAATGGCCACTGCCGGGACTGCAGAAGGAAAAGAAGATCAAGGCCCATGGATCCCCAGAGCAAGTAAGTCTGAAATCTTGGGCCGGGAGGGTTTGGGTAGGTTAGGTAGCAGGGCAGAGGTAAAGGGAGGGAGCAGGTAGGAAGGAAGAGGGATTCAACTTAAGGGGGCTGAGCTGCGACTGACCAAGGGCAGCCCCCGAAGAATGACACTGCCTTCCCATCCTTTAAACATTTAAGTTTAAAAAACGGGCTTCGCGCTCCTATCTTGCTGCTCATGCCAAATGATGTATGGTGTTACTGCATATTATCAGGGTCAATTGACTTGAAAACAAGCCTAATTGATCTTTAATTATCCATTTAAATATGCTGGCGTTATTCTGCATTATGGGGTAGAGCTCAGGGGTGGGTGGGAAGGTGATGGGACGGGCATCCACGCCATTTTACATGGCCCCCCCCCCAGCAGGAAACAAGCCCACCAAGAGGCATGTAAATTTCAGATCATCATCTCTTGCCCTACTATTTTCAAGTTTGGGGCCCGATCTCTGTTACATTTTTGGAATACATCACAGAGATAGAGAATTTTAATTGAAAGGAACATTAAGTGTCCTAGCATTCACTTTAGAAAATGGTGGATTACCATTTGAAAGAGACTGTCTCCACAAAATTACAGCTTACGACGGTTGCAACCGCATGAATTTGCCAGATCAGTGTATTTGCCTAACCAGGTTTGTGCTAACAGCACATAAATGGTTAAGTACTTACACTGATTTGGCAAATTCATCCTTATAAATTTCAAAACAAAAAAAACCTGTTACAATCAATCGAGGACTGGGAAGTCCTGGCGCCCGTTCTCACCTGGCCACAACACTGGAAATTAACATTGCAGGTACAACATATTTATAAAAGATAGAGAGGGAAAACAGGGAGGCGGACTAGCTGTACTTATCCGGTAAAACATAATGGCAACAGTAGAAAGGGATGCAACTATTAGCAAGACAAAAATAGAATCCATATGGATAGAGATAAACATTAATTCACACTAACAGGTGCAGTCTACAAGTCACCTAATAGTGGTGGAGGAAGAAATAAGCAGACAAATTATAGAATTGCTGTGATTTTGCTACAGGCATGGAGACGAAACAAGTCCCAAGTCTACCTCAAGCTGGAATGGGGATCAAACCTCTTGCTGTTAGTGTTATTCTGATCCAAACCCTAGTCACCTAGCCAACTGTGCTAACTGGCACCCCTCCGCTTTATGTTTAACCATCTTTTAACGCTCCCATTCCACAACTCCACTTATTCCCCTGCCATCAATGTCCCCCTTTACTTTTATTCTTTCCTATATTCTTCTACCCTGTTTTGTTTACATTTCGACTGCTTACAATTATTTTAGATCCCCACCCTGCCAATTTACTCGTTTAAAGCCTTTCCCACCTCACAGTTTACTCATTCCACCAGGACATGAGTTCCATCCCAGTTAAGGTGGAGCACATCCCATTGGTACAACTCCTTTCTGTCCCAGAACTTGGGCCAGCGTCCCATGAAACTTGGGCCAGTGTCCCTTTTCCCCACACCAATATTTAGCCATGTGTTAATTGTAAAGATTTGTCAGCTCCTATGTCAATTTCATGTGGCTTGGACAATAATCCAGAGGTTATTATCCTTGAGCTTGTGCTTTTTAATTTAGAGCATAACTCCTGATACCATTTCATCAGGCCTCCCTGTTCATACCTATGTTGATTCCAACCTGGATTTACCCCTCCCTTTCTAAGGGCGGAATCATTCACTCCTGTTTGCGGTGGTCGCCATAGCAAGCATAGGGAGCAGAAAATATTGGGAGATGGCAAAAATTGGTTTCACCCGTCATCGTAAAACCAGTTTGCATGTCCGCTCCACCCATGAATGATGGGCTGTGTTTCCCACCACAGCATGTTGAAAACCTAATTTAAATACTTTAGCATTTCATTATAAGCCCTGCTCACCAGAATCATTCCCCCACAGTGGATCATCCAGGCACACTGAAGTGTTTCGCAATTGTATATAAGCGACGTGTACCTGGCGGGCTGCATTTCACTCGGAACTTTGAGGTTTGTTTGCCTACCTTGCTTTGAGCAGCACTTGCAGTCATCAGCGCCAGGCTTCACAGGCAGCACCACATCACTTTTAGGGGGACTCACGGGTAGGTCTCTATGTTTCAACAGCTACAGGACTAGGGCTTGCTTGGGGAAGGGGGAGAAAGAAGAGGCTGCAGGGCTAAGGCTGTACTGGGAAAGGGGGGTATCCCAGGGGGCACATGTTGATCTTTGCAAGTGGCCTCAATATGGCGCGGGCTGAGGAGGCAGTCTCCAGAGGAGATGAGGCCAGCTGGAGTGTGAAGGTGTGAATGAGAGAGTGAGTGGTGATGTCCCTTGAGCTGGCAGTGAATGAGATGCCAGTGAATGTGTGATGGTCTTGTGAGTGTGTGACTTTAGAGTAATGAGATGGCTGCCTTACCCTGCCAACACGAGTGAGACCATTCATCATCTGTCTACATTGGATGGCCAACCTCTTCTGTACAGCCTTGGCACTAACCACCACTGTCACCACCTCCCAAGCTGGAGTGGTGAGATTGCTGGACCACCTGTGGCCAGAGCGGGGGTGGAGGACATCATGGCGGGCCTCCTAAAGGCATTCCAGTGACGGGTCACTGAACTCTTCTTGGCTCTCAGAGCCATGTCTTCACTGGTGCTGTCCTGGGTTGCAAGCATTAAAACCTGTGTGTGCGGCTGCAGTTTAGATATGGCACATGGAGTGAGGGAACAGAGTGAAGAAATGGTGAGGTATCAGCGTGGCAGGCGATTTCGAGGCCGCTTGCCATCAAGATGGTGTGTTTCTTGTGGCTGCATAATTAATGAGGTGGTAAACAGATGGCGTGAAAACCCGGCATTGCAGCTGGCGGATAAAATGTCGCTTTTCATGCCCACTACCGCACTTAGTGCAATTCTCGGACGATTCCATCCTAATTTCCACTCCAGCCACCGTGAGGCATCTCTTACCTTGGCAACAGGTAGGTAACACATCTTTTGGGATTCTTCCTCTTGGCTGAAGAGAACACTTCTTGGTGGCAGCCTTCCATCTCATGAGACAATGGTTTGCACTGTGATGGTCAACTCTATGTTAAGAATTGCCCGGTGTGTTTCAGGAGACCTCTAATTTCTCTGGGCCCTCTTCTTGGCCAGCTGAGCTCACTTCTTCCAATGCCTTTCCAAAAAGTCGGCCTCCAGAGATTACGGCTGTCAGTGACTGTCTCCCAGTTTTCAGTGTCAATGTCTGCCACCTTCATATCTTGCTTGCAGGCATCCTTATAGTGGAGGTATGGATGCTCAGGAACTCATGACCCAGCGGCCAGTTCACTGTACAGAAGGTCTTTAGGTATATGGCTGTCAATGAGCGTGACCGAGCCAGCATAGGTGTTGCTGCCTTAGCAATGAGATTATGCTGATGGAATTATCTTGCTCCAAGACTTCTGAGTTAGTGACCTTGTCTTACCAAGAGATGCCAAGGTTACATCTGAGACAGCAAAGGTGGAAACTGTTCAGCCTTTTCTCCTGCCTAGCCTAAGTTGTCCAGATCTCACCAATGTAAAGAAGTGTGCCGAGGATGCAGGCTTGGTAGATGCGTAGTTTGAGTCAGGTCAGTTGTGAGTTCTCAGTCAGGTTGCTATTGTTCCACACTCTTACTCAGCTTGGACATAACAGCTGCAGCCTTTGCGATGTGTGTTTTGATTTCAGCATCAAATGAGAGATTGCTGGTGATTCTGGAGCCTAGATATGTGAAGTTATCAACAGTCTCTGTGTCACATTGTCAGTGGTGATAGATGGCTGTGTGCCAACATCCTGAACCATGACATTTGTCTTCCTGATGTTGATGGTCAAACAAACTCTTTACAGGCGTGAGAGATTCTGTCCATTTGCAGTTCAAGGTGTTCCTCAGTATGGAATGCTAATGCAGCATTGTCAACGTAGAGCACCTCTCTGATGAGGACTTGGCACACCTTTGTCTTGGCACTCAGGCAAGCAAGGTTGAACAGCTTTCCATCAGTTCTGGTACGTAAATAGACACCCTCTGTAGATGACCTGAAGGCACATTACAGCAACAAAGAGAAGAATATGCCAAAGAGGTTCAGTGCCAGAACGAAAGCACACAGTTTGATCCCACTGCGGATCTCATTGGGTTCCAATGTTGCCCCATCATAGCTGACCCTACCCAGCATGTTGTCATGGAAAGAGGAGATCACACTAAGCAGCTTCAACAGGCAGACTATTTTCTCCAGCAGCTTAAATAGACTGCCTCTGCTCTCATGGTTGAATGGCTTTGTGAGATTGATAAAGCCCATATATAGTTGTCTCCTTCGTTCACAGCATTTCTCTTGCAGCTGCTGGACTGAAAAGATCATGTCAATTGTAGATCTTCCAGTTTTGAAACCACAGTGGGATTTGGGATCTGCGTTCAGCCAGAATCTGCAGACTGACAAAGGCAACACGGGCAAAGACTTTACATCCATGATGATCAGCAGGGACGTGCTTCGATAGTTGTTGAAATCACTGGAGTCCACCTTGTTCTTGTATGAGGTCACAACTTTTGTATCACGGATATCCTGGGATACTGCCCCCTCCCTCCAACAGACGGAGGAGTTCATGTAGATGCTGCAGGAGAACTGATTTCACGTTCAGGCAGTGTATCAGCACCTGAAGCTTTGCCCATGACAAGTGAGTAAATAGCTTTGCTGAACTCCTTCACAGTGGTTCATTATCCAGCTCTGCCATGACAGGTAAGCTCTGCATGGAGTCCAGAGCTTCCTTGGTGATAGTGTTCTTCCTAGAGTACAACTGAAGACAGCGTTCCTCCTATCTCTCTAATTATTTATTGCAGTCAGTGATGGCCTCCCCTTGCCTTTGTTTTCAATGAAGCCACTTTTTTTTTGCTGATGGACCTTTTTGATCCCCTCATGCATGCCCCTAGCATTCCCTGTGTCAAAGGACCTCTAGGCCTGAATTTTTCGGTTGTCGGGGGCGCGTGACCCAGGAGTGGACGGGGAATGGGCCGCTGGCCGCGATCGGCCCCCGACCACGGTTTCAGGCTGGCTGGCCAATTAACAGGCAGCCAGCGTGAAATGCACGCTAAATGCTAGGCGCTGCCAGGGTGGGGGCGGGAAGAGGGTGGGCGCCGACATAACTGAGGGTGCAGGTGAGCGCTTTGAGAGAGCACCCTGAAGGCAGACAGCTGCCTTACGGAGCTGCAGACCTCCACAGACTAGGGGACACGACAAAAATGCTGCAAAATATGTCCATGCAGCACAATCAAGCACCTGAAAGCATACCTCATTAAAAGCCAGTACTCAGATATCTCTTTTTATTTTATTTCCCCACATAGATTTCATCCTGCCCTGGATCGAGGTTTGAGCAAAAATGCGAATGCCGCCTGGGAGAATGGCCCGTCCACCAACCTTAAATGTGGATGGGCTACATAAAATCGCTGTTGATTGCATTGTTAATGGGCTTAATTGCCCACTTAATTGTCAGCGGACACACTTCTGACTGCCGCACGTGCCCGCTGAGCGAAATATCGTGCGAGTACACGATGACATCAGGATGCTCGCCCAACGTCATCTCACGCTATTTCATGTCTGTTTGGGTTGGGCGCACGCCCACCTGCGGGATGTAAATTTCTGGCCCTGGATATTCTGTCAGAGTTGTAACCAATCGTCATTGGTGCAACACTTAGTAGTCTGTTGAACTTTACTTCGAGCTGCTCTTAGTGCATACAGAGTCTTCACACTCAGATCTCTCTTGACAGCAGACTGTTTGTCTTCAATCACAGGTTCCATATGGGAAGTCGCCTGCTTCCCATGTGTTGGGAGTTGGGTATCGTAGAGGCTGTCTCGAAGTTAATTCCATTTCACATCTGCACTCTGCATTGGAATGCCCGAGAATTCTTGTTCAATTGAGTTAAAGAACTATCTGTTTTTATCTGGGTAGTTAGTATGGATGACATTGATACTAGGATGGCATTTCTGCTTTGAATGAAAGAACATCAAGGGTTGCATCCTAATACTGGTGCACACCTGGGAGTGATCTGAATTGCAGTCAGTGCTGTTGTAGCTGCATGTGTTGAAAGTGTTGCCGAGACAGTCATGTCTGGTGATGATCAGATACAGCTGGTGCCAATGTCCTGATCTTGGATGTCTCCAGGACGCCTTGTTGCATGGTTTGTTCTGAAAGAAGGTGTTAGTTACACAAAGCTCGTGGTATCAGCAAAGCCCAATTTGCCTCTGTCTGTTCTCATTTATCTTTCCCAGGCCATGATGTTCAAGGCAAGAAAGCCATGCCTCATTGCCCACACCCACACTTGTATTGAAATCCCTCGTTGGTAAAGATGTTCTGACTTAGGAATTCTGCTGATAACAGTGTCAAGCTCCTTATAGAACTGGTCTTTCACCTCTGTAGAGGAGCACAGCATTGGAACATAGAAATAGGTTAACTGGCTACATTTGAATTGAGAGGCAGATAGAACACGTGCTGAATTATTTGTGGGGAGGTTCTTTCGAGAGTAATGAGTTCATTCCACCAAAGCCGACTCTTTGCTCATGTGTTTTCCTCAGAACACTTCCCCTGCCAGATGAATGTGTAATGTTTTTCTTTCAGTGATCCACTCTGGCGAGCTTGGTGTCTTGTAGGGAATCACAGAGTCACAGAATTGTTATGGTGCAGAAGGAGGCCATTCAACCAGCTATGTCAATGTTCACCCTATCAAGTTCCATGTCGATCACTGCTGTCTTGTGCACATTATCAACCAGCTGCAAGTCGTCTGTATATCCCGTGCACATGGCCCTGTCGCTCCAGCTTGCCAATCAAAGATTTGGCATCTTCTCCCTTTTCCTTTGTTTCATTTTCTTGCCTGTTCTATGGATTCCCTCAACTTCTTAAGCAGAGACTCTAAGCTCCAAGCACCCATTGAAGCAGGTGGACCATGGCAGGTTGCAGCTTACTAGTCAGGGACTGCCCAACTTGTGGTGGGCAGTGGCTGACCAGTGGGACTAGATGGTCCCTCCCACCATTACAGACAGCCCATAGCACCCAGACTCTACGCCCATTGAGTTGGGCCTACCACTCATAACTGCTGTCTCCCGTGTTGTGTTAATGCTCTGCAGAGAAACTGGAGTGTCCTCTACAAGGCGCAAGCCTGGGCAAAACATATGAAGACATCAGCCTGTCCAAATGTCAGGGCCCTCTCTTGACCTTCCTGGTTGAGTCCAAAGGAATACAAAGCACTATATTTGGCACCGGCTTGGTTTCAGGAGTTACTGGAAAGATTACATATTTAGACATCAGTGGCACTTATGCTCCACGTGGGATTTTTTGTCAGGATATACTCCCTGAGCCTTCAATACTTCTGAGGTATCCACAAGGCAATGGAGCTATGGCCCATTGCTGGGAGTTTGGTTCATGAGTGCCAGGGCATGACAACATGCTAGTGAGCCTGCAAATTGCATGGCCAGAATTTTACATCCCGTGGGTGGGCGTGCGTACGGGCTGAACGGGCATGAAATCGTGTGAGATGACGTCAGGATGTTATCATCATGCACTTGTGCGAAATTTTGCTCGACGGGCACGCACAAAAGTCGGAAGAGCACCCGCCGGCACTAAAGAGGACAATTAAGCCCATTAACGGTCCAATTGTCAGCGGTTTTTCATCGCCTGTCCAACCTTATATTTAGCGACAGGCCAATCGGCCTGGCAGGCTTTACATTTTTGATGAAACCGCATCCAAAGGTAGGATGAAGTCTCCGTTAGGAAATAAAATAAAAATAAATATCTGGGGACTGTTTTTTTTTTTGCGAGGTCTGCTTTCAGGTGCTTGATTATGTTGCATGGACATTTTTTGCAGCATTTTTGGGCGTTTATTCTGTGGCGGTCTGCAGTTCCCTGAGGCATCTGTCTGCCTTCAGGGAGCTCACTGGAAGTGCTCACCTGCACTCATGGTGACGTCAGTGCCCATCATCTTCTTGCTCCCAAAGGCAGTTCTGAGCCTTTCTCCGGGTGCGTTTCATGCTGGCTGGCTGTCAATTGGCCAGCTAGTGTAAGATCATGGCCAGGGGCTGATCGCAGCGCATTTCGCGTCCGCTTCCAGGCCCGCTGATCGTGCGCGCCCGACGAGGGAAAATTTTATGTCTGGGGGCCAAACCTCCTCTGAGTTTGTCTGAAGCTTTAGCCTCGCCACGAGGGAACCAATTTCTGTGTGAGACCATGAGGAGGCACAGCTGGGACTTAGCAATGGAGAGGCTGTGAACTAGCAGGGAGAGACTCACATATTTGGCTCTCTTTTTCACATTGCTGTTAGCCAGCAGTGCAGGCTGAAAATGAGAAGCAAACTAGCACACAAAAGCAGAAACAATGCTAATTCTCTTCACTCATACACTAGATAAATCAAATCGACCTGTTGGACACACAGGAGGATGAAATAGTAGAGTTCTCTATTACTACCACATTTCTATCTTGCTCTTCCTCGACCTGGACAGCCCTCTGAGCCATGATGCCTTGGTCTGCATTGTGACTGTCCTCCCTGAAGTCTTTATCCAGTGTGTACATCATACCTGCTGGACGGGACCAATGTCTGTGAGACCTCCTTCATAGCCTCTCCTAAATCCCCACCACCTGGCTCCTTATCAGTCACACCCTCCATATCCTGGGCTGAATTTTACGCTGATTGGGCAGGACCGCGCCCGACCCAATCGGGCGTGAAATCGTGCGAGATGACGTTGGGCAGGCGCCCTGATGACATCCTGCGTTCGTGCGATATTTCAGTCAGCGGGCTCGGGCAAAAGTTGGAAGCGCGCCTGCCAACAACTAAGACAATAGTTAACAACAATTAAGCCCATTAACGGCATAATTGTCTGTCATTTTACGTAGTCCATCCAAACTTACAGTTGGCAGATGGGCGAATCAGCCAGGTGGCCTTTCCATTTTTCATCAAAACTCATCCAAGGGTAGGATGAGGTTTGAATTTTAAATAAAATAAAAATAGAAATCTGTGGAGAGCATTTTTATAATCTATATGTTCAGGTGCCAGATTGTAATACTTGAACATTTTTTTCCTGATTTTAAAAACTTGACTTCCTGGGTTTTGGGTCCTCAACTCCCTGAGGCAGCTCTCTGCCTTCAGGGAGCTTTCTGTCAGTGCTTGCCTGCACCCGCATTGACGTCATCGTTCGCCCTCCTCCTGCCCTCACCCCGGCGGCGCTGAGCTTTTCAGCGGTTGGGGGCCGATCGCGGTCGATGGTCTGTTTCCTGACTGCTCCCGGGCCTGCTGATTGTGCCCGCCTGCCGAGCTGAAAATTTAGGCCTCTGTGTTTTCCCCAGTTGTGACTATATTCTGGATAAAAATATCCAGAAATTTCCCCACCCCTGCCCAGTCCATTATGTGTTGGAGTCTCTCCAACTTGCACTCCAGCTCAGTGAATGAGCCAGAGAGATTTGAGATGGAGACATGTACTGCAGACATGATTGCTCAGGATAGGCTTGCCATCCACAAACTCCTGCATTCTGCAGTCCAGAGACACAACCTACTTTGCCATATCTTAGACTCCTTGTTTTATTTAGTTCATTAATAAAAGTCTTAATTGAATAATTACTTATAGTTATGTCAAGTAGTTTAATTAGGTAAACTATAAATTTAATACAGTATTTCTGCTTTCCTGGCCCTAGTTAAAATTACTGCCCGAGTTTAGGGAGTAAAAAACGTTAAAACTTGCTAACCAATCACCTGCCAGCTTACCTAATTAATGCCTCTGGACTTCAACTTTCAGATCTCACTGTCTCACGCTCCCTCTCTTGACTACACCTTGTTCTGTAAACAATGTAACTCCTGACACCGACTGGCCAGATGCCAGGAACAGTTGCGCATGCACATTTGGCTCCCACTGTGGGATGCCAATGCATGCACGGATTCTACCACTTACAAAATAGCAGAGTACCAACTTACAGGCAGAAATATTTTCCTCTATTCGATGTTTATTGAAATTAGAAGTTAATTGAAGTAAATTTTCAACTTACAATCAAGTGTAAAACTGGCACTGCAGATAAACCGCCCATTCCAGAACTGTATGAATTTCATTTCCATTAAAGTCAGTGGGATAAACATCAAGTTGTCCCTGTACTGGGTGGGCAATCCACAACATCAATTTTATGCCAGAGACAAGTTTAAAATCCATTCTTTATAAAGTGCTTGAGAATTTACGCTGAGAAAACATTCCCTTCCCATCTCATTCCTGTGCTCTCAACTGGTCTTAGCTTCTTCCCTCAATATTCAGTGTTTACCGTTTAATTTATAGCACTGAAATGTGGTTCTGTTTCATCACCGTTTTTCTCTAATTGATGGCGGGTGGAATTTTATGGCCCCGCTGTAGCGGGGCAGGGCTGGAAAATGCAGTGAGCCATTAAAGATTCCATTGACTTTGGCGGGACCCGGAAGACCCCACCAGTGGGAGGGGCTGTAAGATTCTGCCCAGTGTCTGTCTCATCCAAAGTGTCTTACTTTCCAGCATTATGATGTAACTGACTACATCTGCACATGTGCGCGAAATATTCCTTCAAGTTTTGTGGTGTCAATAAATTCAGCCTTTTGTAGCCCTGTGTAAAATTCTCTCACTCACCAAATTCCCTGAGTTAAGCAAGTACTCTGTCTGTCTTCCACTATCAGCGCCTTTTTTAGTCCTTGCCACTACCATTAACACTCCCTTTATCTTTTTGTTCATGACATCTTTGTCAATCTCTCCTTTGCCCCCGTCAATCGCTGGCCTTCTATCCAGCTTCACCTGCTCCACCTGGCTTAAACAGAATTAATTTCATCACATTTCTACGTCTCTATAGCTCTGAAGAAGGGTCATACGGACTCGAAATGTCATCTCTGTTTCTCTCTCCGCAGATGCTGTCAAACCTACTGAGTTTTTCCAGCATTTTTTGTTTTTGTTTCAGATTTCCAGCATCCACAGTATTTTGCTTTTATCTCTGCCTGTCAGTACTCTGTTGAACTAGACTTTGTGCTACTTGAAGCTATGCCTTGATATTCAATATTATTTGGAGGAGACGGTGGCGTAGTGGTGATGTTAACAAACTAGTAACCCAGAGGCCCAGGCTAATGCTCTGCGGACATAGGTTTCAGTCCCACTATGGCAGCTGTTGGAATTTAAATTCAATTAATTAAAAATAAATCGAGAATTGATAGCTGGTCTCAGTAAAAGTGACCATGAAACTACCATTGATTGTCATAAAACTCATCTGGTTCACCAATGTCCTTTAGGGAAGGAAATCTGCTGTCCTTATCTGGCCTGGCCTACATATACCCAGATCCACAGCAATGTGGTTGACTCTTAACTGCCCTCTGAAGTGACCTGGCAAGAAACTCAGTTCAAGAGCAATTAGGGATGGGCAAGGACAACAAATGCTGGCCTTGCCAACAATGGCCACATCCCACCAAAGAATAAAAAAAGTTATGATAAGACCATTGCAAGAACTTCAGCTGTCTTAAGTAGTCATTATTGTAGATCACTTCTGAAGCACACACAGATAAGGAACTGAAGTGGATGCTAAAAACCCTTATGCCACTGTTGGGATTCTTACAGTTCCACATTAATTTTCTGGCATGAGTAGCTTGACTCCAAATTGGACCACAACCACAAGCCTGGTTTGCTAATAGGATATATGGCATTAAATAGAAATTACTTATGTTCGAGCGCAACAAATTACAGTATTAAAACAGATGTAGGGAATATGGCAATAAGTACAAAAAGTCTAAAACAACAACTGTGAAAATCGTTTAGCAGTAACGTAAGACCTTCATACTTTACAAGTTATTGGCAGCTGTTAGGCCTGCAACCAGGCTAGACATGAGCATAGGGTGTCAGCTCAACAAATACTCACTGTATAAGATGAAAGTTAAGTAAAAAGCACAGTGGTATAAACTATCAACAGAAATTATTTTTCACTGTAGTATTTCCCTGCTGTGTATTAAATACAAGTCAAAGTCAAGATTGGAGTTTTAGTGAATTAAAATGTGTTTTTTTTTAATATAGATAATGTACGATTGAGTATTTTGGGCAAAACGTCTTATACATATCAACGTCTAGTTTCTTCAACTTAACTTCTGATCAGTTCCTGAATCTGCTCTTTAGCGGTGCATTCACATTACAAGGTTAGCATTTGTGCAAGTTTGTTTTGGCTTTGCTCTACAAATAAACGCTAGGTGTGTATATTGGATGTGAAGACCCAAATTAACTAGATTTTCTCTTCCCGGGATCTCAATCAGTGTGAATTCATTCTTGTTGTCCCTCTGAATAAAGGAATGGATTCCCAAGTATCTTGAACTTTCTTTTTCAGTGCACATGGTATAGTTGTTTAAAAAATATAGAAACTGGATATTTAGTTGTACTGATTAAGATAAAGAGCATCATAGCAAGGGAATTATTTTCACATAGGATTGCACAACATGGTACAACTATTACCCCAGTAACTATCTCATAAAATTGACTTTGGTGGTTGCTGAAAACACGAGAGTGTTAAAAATTTGTATGAAGATATTATCGAACAATGGATTTCCTGGAGTCTGAGTCACATCAAGCAGCTTTAGTTCAGTTATTGATAGTTAACCCTGTGCTTAAATTTGGGATGGAGCGCTGTCTTTGCGTGCATACAAGCGTAAATGTGCTATGATATCTGACTGGAATAAACAAGATATTGAAGATAATTTCATTACACTCTGACCTGTTTAATGCATGGGCAGTTTTTTTTTTAACCAAGAATTTGTGCGTAAAATTGGTGCTCCACTTACCAAATTCATAGTGGAACATCCTGTGCCAAAAGCTTTCTCAAGATACAACAGCTGTTAGGATATGCCTTAGACATCCCTGGTGGCTGCTGAAATGAATGCTGGGCTCATTAAAATATTTAAATAAATATCCTGATCTTGTATTAAGGCCATTTTGGGAAACTGATGCTTGGGTGCATTTGATTTGTTCATCTTAGCTCGCCTAGTAGAACATGCCTGATTTTAATTCTATGCAAGTAAATGAGTTTTGAATGGGTTAAAATAGTGTGACTACTATGGAAAGCAGGGTGAAGCAGTGGTATTTAAAAGAATTCCCATTTCCATTACCACCAGTCTATGGATAGTTTTTTTATGGCACTCGTGGAATTTTGGATCGATTCTTTGGTTGAGTTTGGAAAGATTTTTATATTAAATAGCTATTGAAGACAACTGTGTCAATTCACTAACTGCAGGAATACTGAAAAAAATGGAAACGCTGCTGTGGTTACCATTGATTACCATAGCAGTAGCAAGGACAGCAGCAGAAAGCACACACCTGTTCAGGTTCAAAGAAGATGGAAATGGAGGCAAGGGTAAAGCATATGGGTGGTTTGCAACATGATGTCTTACCTGAACATCACAAAGGAGCACTCTAATAGGAAGTTGCACTTCAACAGTTAGTCAGTCACTGACCCATGTTACCTGCTGCAGCAGGAATTTGCTGCGTGTTGGTCCCATATTATGTACTACCTACCTGTTGCTGGTTATTCACCTCATCAAAAATCAATTGCCCTCTGGTGCCAGTATTAATACTTTATAGATGGACAGCTCTTTAACCTCTGCCACTTCTGTACCAAAACTAAACTGAGTACCATAGATATTCATGATCTACAGTTTACAGGTGACTGCAGTGGCATTGTCCACTCTGTACCAGTCTACTTTAAACAAAAAGTTACTGGTCCATAACCAAATCGCACCAAAAATTTGGGGGTGTGGTCCAGGATCATAGCATATTGAATATGCAAATCTTCCTGGAGCCCTGTGGAGGCTTTGAGGGTTACCAGTTTTGACAAAAAGGACAAATGGCATAATCTCTAGGCTGACACCAATATTGCCAACAAAGAGCTGCTGAGTGATCCAACAGTAGAGCTTCCAGGGTTCAAACTCCCTCAAAAACAGTGGTCTACACTCAACAGGATCCAAACTTTCCATGCAAGGACATCACACTTCCTCCCAAATGGAATTTCAAGAACAGCCCGGCATGTGATTGAGGTCACACAGATCAGACTGTTCACCACATTGTGAATGAATATGGCCTACGGAAGTTTGTCACAGGATTCAAGACAATCCAACTAATAATATGCAGTGCTGTGAATTGGTTGTCCAGCTTGGACTTAGATATGTAAAGCTGCAAGATTGTCAAACATAAGAAGAGACCCAAAGGAATCTTAAGGTATTTTCAAGAGTGAATCTCCAATTTGTAGTGGTTTACTATGTGCTACACACTATGCAATTTGGAACGGCCAACTCTTACAGCCTTCTACACAGGAAGAAGTCGAGTATGAAGATGAAGATGAAGAAGGGAATAGGGACATTCTTTTGGGAGAGGGTGAACAGCCAGAGGTTGTGGTCCACACTGGGACCAATGAAATAGGTAGGAAAAGGGATGAGATTCTGAAAGCAGATTTTAGGGAGTTAAGAAGTGAATTAAAAAGCAGGACCTTAAGAGCAGTATCCTCTGGATTACCCCTAATGCCACGTGTTAGTGAACATAAGAATAGGAAGAGTGAGGAGTTCAACATGTGACTGGAGAAATGGAGTAGGTGGGAGGGCTTTAGATTTCTGAGGCATTAGGATCGTCTCTAGGGCAGGTGGGAGCTGTACAAGAAGGACAGATTATCAAACCTTGATAGGACTAGGACTAGTGTCCTTGCAGGGAGGTTTGCTAGTGCTGTTGGGGAGGGTTTAAGCTAGATTGGCAGCGGGATGGGAACGGGGGAAATTCAGAGTGCAGAGGAGAAAAACTGGCAATGGGAAGTGGTGAAGTATCAACTGATAACAAGGCTATATCAGAAAGTTGCATCAAGGTAGATAGAATACTTGGAAAGTTTGATAGAATTAGAGTAGAAAACAGTAAATCATTAGATAGGGTCAGAATAAGCAGGAAAATAAAAAGGCCTAAATCAGGGCTAATCTGCATGTATGTGAATGCACGGAGTGTGATTTATAAGATTGGTGAACTGCAGGCACAGGTTGACAAATGGAATCATGATTTTATTGTTATAACAGAGACCTGGCTCAAAGAAGGGCAGAACTGGGCATTAAATATTTCTGGGTACAAGATATTTAGGAGAGACAGTAAAGGAAGAAAAGGCGGGGTGGGGGTGGGGGATGGCAATATTGGTTAAAGATGGAGAAAGAGGATGTTTGCAGAGGGGACAAGTATCTCTCTGGCTAGAGGTGAAGAATGGGAAAGGTGCAATAACATTGATTGGTGTAGAATATAGACCACCAACTAATGGAAGGGATGTGGAGAAACAAAGTTGGAAAGAAATTATGGAGAGGTGTAAGAGTTATAGAGTAATCATAATGGGGGACTTCAGTTATCCAAATATAGACTGGGATAGTAATAGTACAAAAGGGCACGAGGGGTGAGAGTTCCTGGGATGTGCTCAAGATAATTTTCTACAACAGTATATTTCCAGTCCAACAAGAGGACATGGACTTTTGGACCTGATTCTGGGGAATGAGTTGGCCCAAGTGGATCAAATATCAGTGGGAGAGCCTCTAGGGAACAGTGACCATTGTATAATAAGGTTTAGGTTAATGATGGAAAAGGACAGAGAACAACCCAGAGCAGGGATAATGAATTGAGGGAAAGCCAACTTCGATGGGATGAGAATGCATCTGAGTCAAGTGAGTTGGAATCAAATGTTGGCAGAAAAGACAGTGGCTGAACAATAGGCCAACTTCAAAGAAAAAGTATTGCAATGTCAAGGTATGTTCCCTTGAAGGGGAAAGGTAGGACAAATAAATTCAGAGCGCCCTAGATGATGAGAGAGATAGAGGTAAAGATGAAAAGGAAGAAGTGCACGTATGACAGATGTCAGGTAGAAAATACAATGGAGCATCAGGCTGAATATAAAAGGACCAGAAGGGAAGTGAAGAAACTAATAAGAAAAGCAAGGAGAGAGCATAAAGAGGCTGGCAGCAAACATAAAAGGGAATCCTAAATCTTATAAGTATGTAAATAATAAAAGGGTGGTAAAAGAAAGAGATAGGCCGATTAGGGACAAAAAAAGGGGACTTGCATGTGGAGGCTGGAGAAATAGTGGAGGCGTTGAACGAGTACTTTGCATCTATCTTTACAAAAGAAGAACTTGCTACCTAGGCCAAGGTGAAAGAGAAGGTAACTGGTACACTAGAAAAACTTACAATCGAGAGGAAGTAGGTGTTGGAAAGGCTATCTTTACTTAAAATAGATAAGGTACCAGGACCAGATGAGATGCATCCAAGGGTACTGAGGGAAGTGAGAGTGGTAATTGCAGAGGCACTAGTGATAATCTTTCACTCTTCCTTAGACACAGGGGAGGTGCCAGAGGACTGGAGAACTGCAAATGATACACCCTTGTTCAATAAGGAGTTCAAGGATAAAGCTTACAACTACAGGTCAGTCAGTTTGACCTCAGTGGTAGGGAAACTTCTGGGGCAGAATCTTCTGGCTGGCGTGTAGGTGGCGGAGTCCGCACGCCAGCGCTTAAAATGTCGCGTGCTGACGTCGCGCGAGCGTCCTGACATCAGCGCGCAGCATCATTAATTAAAGGCCTTGTTAAGGCCATTAACTCTCCAATAGACCAGGATTTTGAGGGGCCTGTGTGAACTTCGGGTCAGTGCACGGGCTCAACGGGCAGGTGGGTAAGTGATTTTTTTACAAACCTCATCCAATGGCGGGATGAGGTTTGATATCGGAATTAAAAAATTGTTATAAAGTTTTTGTGTATTGCATTAACATGTCCATCTCGTGTGGCATTTTCACATGAGGGGGACATGTTAATGATTTTTTTATTTTTCTATTTTTAAAGTTTCACTGCCTTTCAGCGATCTCCCTGAGGCAGCACTTTGCCTCAGGGAGATGTGTGCGCACTCTGGCAGTTGGGGAATCCCACCCCCCCGCCCGCACAGGAAGCGCATAGCGCTTCCCATCGGGCGACACGCTGGGTGGGCCTTAATTGGCCCGCCCGCTTAAAATGGTGGTGGGGCCCGTTTTGGCGGTGGCGATCAGCTGCCCACTTACCGCCGAGTCAGTTGGGCCTGCCCGCCCATCAAGGGCAAAATTGGAAACTAAAGTACAGGATAAAATCAATAATCACTTAAGTACAGGATAATTAAAAAAAGCCAGCATGGATTCATCAAGGAAAAATCATGTTTAACTACCTTGCTGGAGTTTTTTGAGGAGGTGACAGAGAAGATTGATAAAGGAAACACTGTTGATGTGGTGCATATGGATTTTCAAAAGACATTTGATACAGTGCCTCACAACAGACTTGTGAGAAAAATTCTAGGTCATGGAATAAAAGGGAAAGTAGGCACTTGGATAAGAAATTGGCTGAGTGACAGAAAACAGAGAGTAGTGATAAATGTTTGTTTTTCAGATTGGAGGAAGGTTTGTAATGGAGTTTCTCAGGGGTCGGTGTTGGGACCCTTGCTCTTCCTGATATATATTAATGACCTAGACTATGGTGTGCAGGGCATGATTTCAAAATTTGCAGATGATACGAAGATTGTATATGTTGTCACCTGCGATGGGGATAGTCTTGAACTTCAAAAGGACATAGATATGTTGGTGGATTGGGCAGATAAGTGGCAGATAAAGCTCAATGCAGAGAAGTGTGAGATCATTCCTTTTGGCAGGAAAGATGTGGTGAGACAGTATAAAATAAAGGGAGCGCCCCTAAAGGAGGTGCAGGAACAGAGGGACCTCGGTGTATACGTACATAAGTCATTGAAGATGGCAGGGCATGTTGAGATCAGTTAATAAAGCATATAGTATCTTAGGCTTTACTGATAGGGGCATTGAGGACAAGAGTAAGGAGGTCATGTTGAACTTGTATAAGACACTAGTTAGGCCTTATCTGGAGTACTGCATCCAGTTCTGGGTGCCATATTTGAGAAAGGATCTGGAGGCATTGGAGAGGGTACACAGGAGATTCACAAGAGTGATTCCTGTGATGAAGAAATGTAGCTATGAGGATAGATTGGCGAGGTTGGGACTGTTTTCCTTGGAGAAAAGAAGGCTGATAGGAGACTTGATAGAGTTATTCAAGATCCTGAGGGGTATGGACAGGGTAAATAGTGAGAAACTGTTCCCACTCAAGGGAACATCGAGAACTAGAGGGCACAGATTCAAAATAATTGATAGGAGTAAATGTGATGTGAGGAAAAAGTTTTTCACCCAGAGGGTGGTTGGAGTCTGGAACAAACTTCCTGAAAGGGTGGTGGAGGCAGGTTTGATCAAGGAATTCAAAACGGAATGGGACTGCTACCTGAAAAGAGAAAACGTGCAACGTTATGGGGATAAGGCAGTGCAGTAGGACTAAGTGGAATGTTCTTTCAGACAACCAGTGCAGACTTAATGGGCTGAATGGCCTCCTTCTGCACTGAAAAGATACTGTGATACTGTGGGCTGTGGGAAGAAACAGATGATGATGAAGACCAAAGGTGAGGAGTGCTGCCAGTTGCCAGAGCTGTGGGGCAACAAATTATTGAGGAGGGATTCCCTTAAGCAAATCTCCCCCTTCACACCCTTATCAAACCATAGTGTGTGGCCCCATGTTTTAGCGAATCCTCGCTGCAGGTTCTCCGCCAGACCAAGTTGACCTGGACAGGGGTAGCAGCACAGGTCAGCACCCGTGGGGCCTACAGTAGAACCTGGCTCCAGTTCCACAAGTGGATGAATAATCTGCTGCGTGCCGCCAGGGTAAGTGTCACTGTCTATTCAATGCAAAGTCACACTCATAGGGGCATGAAGCATTGTAAGTTTGCGGCTGTGGAGGATTGTTACAGAGGAGGCCGGGTGGCAAGCATTTCCATCAGATGCATCGTGTGGACCTGTGCCCGGTGCACTCAGAGGCTGCCTGTCTCTGCTGGCGTCTCAGAGAAACATTACCTCAGGGAAGTGCAACTTCAGCTGCATTCGTGATATCGGGGATTCGCTGAGCATTGTTTAGGCCCTCAAATGTTTCTGCAAATGTGGAATTCCCCCTACACAATGACATTTGAGGAATGTCTGCAGGACAAGCGTTATTTGTCTGAAAAGTCTCCTCAGGACAGATTTCATGGCTTTTCATCCCACTCGGATATTGTCGCATGTTTCATATAGTTCTCCCACAGCCACAGGCTGCCGCATCCATCGAACCATAGAGAAGGTTCTTGAGTGTATGGCCGCAATCCATCCGATGAATGTGGCTGAGCCAGTCCAGACGTTGTTGGCTTATCAATGAATGCATTCTGATGCAAAAAATGAATGTTGCAGGACCTCCAAGTTTTTTTTTAACTTATTCATTTACAGGATGTGGGTGTTGCTGGCTAGGCCAGCATTTATTGCCCACCCCTAATTGCCCTTGAGAAACTGATGGTGAGCTGCCATAGGTACATGAAGGTATAGGTACACATAGGTATATGAAGAAGGGAGTTCCAGGATTTTGACCTAGGAACAGTGTAAGAATGGTGATATAGTTCTAAGTCAGTATGGAGAGGAACATCCAAATGGTGGTGTTCCCATGTATCTGCTGCCCTTGTCCTTCTAAGTGGTAGAAGTCATGGGTTTGGAAAATGCTGTTGAAGGAGCAGTCTATGACTTGACTAGTCTGTGTGACAGCTCCCCCAATTTTGGCACAAGCCCCCAGTAAGGAAGACTTTACAGTGTTGACAGGGCTGGGTCTGCCATTGTCATTTCCGGTGCCTAGGTTGTTGCTGTGTGGTCTTTCTGACTTTATTCCTTTTAGACTTCTTAGCAGTTTGATACAACTGGATCATTTCAGAAGGCATTTAAGAGTCAACCACATGGCTGTGGGTCTGGAATCACATGTAGGCTAGACCAGTTAAGGATGAGTCCCCTAAAGGGCATTAGTGAAACAAATGAGTTTTTGCAACAATTGACAATGGTTTCATAACCAGCATTACTGAGACTAGCTTTTAATTCCAGATTTATTACTTGACTTTAAAATCCACCAGATTCCATTGTGGGATTTGAACCTGTGTCCCCAGACCATTAGCCTGGGCCGCTGGATTACTCATCCAGTGATATTACCACTACGCCATCAACTCCCCACCTTTGCTTGGTTACCTTGTCCTGCCAAGAGATGCTGAGGATAGCGAAGGTGGAAACTGTTCAACCTTTTCTCCTGTTGAGTGTATGTAGTCCAGGTCTCACTACTGTGCTGAGGGTACAGGCTGGGTAGACCCAGTTTTGTGTTCAGTCAGGTTGCTGTTATTTCACCATGCTGACTTGAAAATGTATCCCCATTCCTTCATTGTTGTTGGGTTAAAACTTTTAACTCCCTCCCCAACAGCTCTCTGGGTGCACTGTCCTCAGTAATTAAAGAAGGCAGCTCACCACCACCTTCTCAAAGGCCATTAGGAAAGAGCAATAAATGTTTTTGCCTGTGATGCCCACATCCCATGAATGAATAAGTAGAGTGAAACTGACATCCTAGGAAGCATTTTAGGAATGAAATCATGAAGCTTGGTGTCAACCTCAGTCAATTATTTTACTTGTTCAAGGGACTGTTCAAGGCTAGGCCAGCATTTATTGCTCATCCCTAATTGCCCTTGAAAGCGTTGTGGTGAGCTACCTCCTTGAGCCGTTGCAGTCCATGTGGTGTAGGAACACCCACAGTGCTGTTAGGAAGGGTGGTGTTTGCAGAATTTGTTGTGAAAACCTGAATTTTTTCGAAGGCCATTTCCAACTTTGGATGTACTTTCAACTACCATGGAGTTTATTCACTTTCATCTGTTGTTGATTTCCCTGATGTTAAGCCTCCCTACAGCATGGAATCACCTCATGCAGCAATAGCCTGGGCCTCTGAGGATCAGAAACACCAACTATCAATGCATTTTTCATAGTCAGCTGCCACTCCAAAATGATAGAGAAGATGAACACACTCCAGCTCGAATGAGGCAATATCCCTCAGCACAGGAATGTTGCTGTGGCAAATAAACAAGCAGGAGCTCATTGGCCTAAGGGTGAAAACTTTACTTATATTGAAGCCAAAAAAACTAAACATAAACTAGATGCAACAGAAATTAACAATTCCCTTGAGGGCTGGAAGGCCTCTCAGCCATTGTGGGCTCATAGCTTTGAGTGTCCTCATATATTCGTTGAAACTCACTCAGCCTCAAATCTAGCCACTATCAGAATCTCATTGGCTGGTGTGCTGCATCTCACGACTGTCCTGGCTTCTTTGGCAGCATCATCACTGTCACCTCCCTCAGCATCTCCACCATCCTCCCTTCTTCTACATCAGAGGAGACAAATGGCTCAAACATCTCCCTCTCTGGTAATTGTTTGCCCCGTCGCTCAGTAGGTTGTGAAGGGCACAGAAAGCAATCACAATCCTGACGACATTGTCCGGGAAGTACTGGAGTGTGTCACCAGGCAACGGAATCTCATCTTCAGTAGACCAATTGTCTGTTCAATGATGGACTTGGTTGATGCATGGGCAACATTTTACCACTATCTGGCTTCAGTTTAGGGGCTCCGGACTGGGGTCGTTTGTTGCGGCATCTGGGAGTTGTTCAGAATATATGAGTCATGAGAGCTCCCTGAATACCGGGTACACACTTGTAGGAATTGTTCCCTGTGATCGTAACATGAACTCGACATTCAGGGATACTCATGAATCCAGCTGGCTGATGCCAGAGAGCTCTGAGAGTCACATGCATGCAGTTGACCACCCCTTGGACCTGAGGGGAGCCAGGGCTTGGGTAGCTTGGCTCTCTAGGTCAATAGCGAACTGCGCAAACTTGAAGTGCTTTCCTAAAGAGGGCATCCATAAACTCCACAATGCACTTGTTGTTGGTTGGTTGGGAGATGCCAGTTGGACCTTGAAAAGAGCTGGTCACAAGGAAGCTCAATGCTGCTGTGATCCTTGTTTTGTTGTGTGTTCAGGAACTAGACGGTGTTCTCTGGGGCTTGTCTATTCTCCCAAAGTAAGTTTCTGGAGACTGTAGTTTGTTAAAATCATTACTTTATTTACTACTATGTACATATTGGGAACTCTGCTCGAGTTTGGAAGTTCTCCTCCCTCCAGATCTCTGTTACTTAATCATGTGATGTTACATCATCATTACATCAACATCATGTGCTTCAGAAGTTAACCCTTTTCTCTACACCTCCTCCAAAGTCTTTATCCCTATCATACTTGCATTCTCCTACATCTACCCCCAAAGTCTCAGACTTCACAGGGTTCGTCTCTGCGGTGTCTTGACCAATCTCTCTGATTTCATTCTGATTTCCTTTTGAGGTTGAGGATATTCCATACCCTCCCTTCCGTTGGTGTGAGTGTTCTTCTCCTGGGTGGGTGGAGAGCTTTGTCTTATTTCTTCTTCTTTTCCTTCAAGGTCCAAGTAGTAAGCCCAAGTTTCTATTGGTTCTCTCTCCAAGCGTTGCGGGTTCTCCTTATGGTACCCTGGTCTGTCTCAATCCTTTATGATCTCGATTATGGAGTTCTTTCAATAATTGTGCCTTCTCTCTGTTGGTTTCATACTCATGCCTTCTCCCTGGGCTTCAGCACTGGTAACTCATATGCTCTGTGCCTGTGGTTAAAGTTAGGAGTCCATTTGTTTCTCTGTTTTTCCTCATGCTATTTTACCCTCTCCTGGTTGTTCATTGGGTTTAAGTTTCTGTGTCAGAAATGGAAGTTGAGTTCTCAATCTCCTTCCATGATGGTGTGAAACCATTTTGTAGTGGTGAGTTTCAGTAACTCAGAAGCATTAGATTAAGGTTTTCCTCTTCAGCAAAAATGTAATGGCTCATACACCTCTCTCAGCTTCTCCATTTGCTTGAGGATAATGAGGTGAACTGTTTACGTGAATAAATCTGTATCCCTTTGCAAAATTTTGGAATAACTCATTAGCAAATTACAACTCATTGTCTAACACTACAATGTCCAGAATGCCACGTGCTGCATAAATTCTCTTCAGTGAATGAATGACTGCTTCTGCCGCGATGTTTTGCAATATGTTTATTTTAATCCACCTTGAGTAGTAATCAGTGAAAATAAGGAATGTTTTCACCTTAAAATCAAATAAGTCCATGCCCAGGTACTCCCACGGCCTTGAATGAAAAGTAGAAGTGAAAGTGGTTCTTTGTTCTTGGCTCTTTACTGCACATGTAAGACATTTAAATATCATTTCTTCTACAGAATGAGTAATGCCTGGCCACCAGACTGATTGGTGGGCTCTTGCATGACATTTTGCTATCCCTAAGTGACCTTGGTCAAGTCTTTAAAGAATATCAAACCAAAGTGCTCTTAGTATGACTATTCTCCATTGAAGACTAGTAAATCATCAATGACTCTGAGGTGCTTACGCTGTTCAAAGTACTGGTGTAGTGCTGGATTACTAGGGATTATTGGCTATCCTTGCAGACAATATTGTCTTATCTGGAGACATTCGTCATCTTGCTACTATGCTTGTTTCATTTCCTGAAATGTTTTTGTAGTAGCTGGTAAGTTTGAGCAATGAGGGATGTATATGCTTCCACCTCCTTGATGAAGTGTAAAGAAGAAGAGTCATATGGGCTCGAAAGATTAATTCTGTTTCTCTCTCCACAGATGCTGTCAGACCTGCTGAGTTGTTCCAGCACTTTCTGTTTTTTATCTCTATCTTTACACTTCAACTTTGCCATGAATTGTCCTTTGACTTTCAACGTAGCCCCACCAGGACCCTGTAATTTGATAGATGAGGGTTGCAATGTAATCTGCTTGAGCAATTTGACTTCGTCTGATAAAGAAGAAACTCCTGCTCCTGTGGCTAATTTAAACTCTGTGGGGTGTCCATTCACTTCAAGTTTAATACTCCAGTATTTGTTTTCCTTGATGGCTTAACATTGCTACAACAGTACATCCACCCCATTCCTCCCCCACCACGCACCCCACCTGCCAAGCCCCAACAGTGTTGCAAAGTGTTAGTTGACCTTCAGGATAGACTTCAATGCATCACCCAACCTGGTCAGGATCTTGGTGTTATGAAAGGCAAGAACAAGGAAGCCTTTGTGCTGTCCTGAGCGCATTATTGCAGCATTCATTACCCAACTGAGTGAAAGTGCACCGCTGTTTACAGATCCTGTTTGCCATCACATTTATTTGGGAATGTGAGCAGTCCAGGAACTTGTAGAGCCAGACATGAGGCCCCTCTCATTTCTACTGTGAAGTATCAGCATAGAGAGCCTGCAAGAGTTACAGTGGTGCCCCTTACTTTGTTTTTTGTTTTATTCATTCTCAATCCTCCCCCGTGAGACATCAACTGCCCCACATCATCATAGATGATCATGTATTTTTTTTACCTGCCCTCTTCAACCTTCCCCAGTCATTCTTGACCAATTCATCCTTACCCTGGATCTCAACTCCCACCCTTCCTAGCTCCCCCACCCCCTACCCCGCTTCCTCACAGCACTGTAATTGTCCCATTGTCTTCCCAGTTGCTGGCAAATATTTTGAAAAAGGGTCCACTGGTTTCTTGATTATGACATCATTAGGTTCCAAGAAATGCCCAGGTGACCTGGGGTCACCTTGGGGACGAACAGCTAAGAAGCAAAGGGTAAATAGAAAGCTAATTGCTGTAGGGGTTGGGTCAGCCTGATTTTTTTTTCTGTTTGGCACCTCAGAACATTGAAAATTCATGCAAAGAGAAAACAAGCAATGCCCTCTCTGAATGGAACAGTTGTAGAACAGAAACAGTGTTACTGTTAGAAAGGACAGAACACTGAAGTCAGGAGCGGCGAGGGATCGTGCATTGGATAATTAACCATTTCTGCCTTTGAAGTGGGGCCAGAGCCCACAAGACCATATTAAGGGGTCAGAGAAGGGAGACTCTGGGGATTCTGTGCCATCAGAACTGTTGTGACTCGAGTGAAAGAAGGTTCATGGACGTGTGCCTTGTTGATGGTAACCACCGTGTCCATGGACTTCGGATGGAATATATAATTTGGTTGCTGGTGAATGAAACTCAAGGGCCAAAATGCATGGATGAGAAGTGAGAGATGTGGTCCCACATTAGTGTGGGAAGTAACGCAAGTGCTTGTGATTACTTGAGGCATGTCTTTGTTGTATTGACTATTTGTTGCCTATCTCTATTTGCCCATGAGACGGTGAGCCACCTTCCTGAACTGCTGCAGTTTATGTCATGTAGGCACACCCACAGTGCTATTAGGGAGTTCCAGGATTTTGATCCAGTGACAGTGAAGGTAAGGTGATATAGTTCCAAGTCAGGATAGTGTGTGGCTTTGAGGGGACCATGCAAGTGGTGGTATTGCTATGCATCTGCTGCCCTTCCACTTCCAGATGGCAGAGGTTGTGGGTTAGGAAGGCGCTGTTGAAGGAGCCTTGGCGAGTTGCCTCAGTGCATCTTGTTTATAATACACAATGCTGCAATTGTGCATTGATCATGGAGGGAGTGAATGTTTAAGGTGGTGGATGGGATGCTAATCAAGCTGCTTTGTCCTGAATGGTGCTGAGCTTCTTGAGTGTTGTTGTGGCTGCACTCATCCAGGCAAATGGAGGGTATTCCATCACAATCCTGACATGTGCCTTGTAGATCTTGGGCAGGCTTTGGTGAGTCCTGAGGTGAGTTACTTACCTCAGAGTTCCCAGCCCCTCCTCTTGCAGCCACAGTATTTATGTGGCTAGTCCAGTTAAGTTTCTGGTCAATGGTAACCCACAGAATGTTGATGGCAGGAGATTCAGTGATGGTAATGCCATTGAATGTCAAGGGGAGATGGTTATATGCTCTCTTGTTGGATATTGTCGTTGCCTTACGCTTGTGTGGCGTGAATGTCACTTGCCATTGATCAGCGCAAGCCTGAATATTGTCCAGGTCTTGCTGCATATGGACACGGACTGCTTCAGTATCTGAGCCGTTGTGAATAGTACTGAATATTGTGCCATCATCAGCAAACATCTCCACTTCTGACCTTATGATGGGGGTTAGGTCGTTGATGAAATAGCTGAAGATTGTTGCACTTAGGATACTATTCAGAGGAGCTCCTGCAGTGATGTCTTGGGGGTGAGATGATCAACAACCACAATCATCTTCCTTTATGCTAGGTGTGACTCTGATCAGTGGGGAGTTTTCCCCAGATTCATAGACTTCAATTTTGCCAGGGCTCTTTTACACCACACTTGGTCAAACGTTGCCTTGCTGTCAAAGGCAGTAACTCTCGCCTTTCCTCTTGAGTTCAGCTTTTCTGTCCATGTTTTGACCAAAGCTACAATGAGTTCAGGAGCCGAGTGGCCCTGGTGCAACCTAGTCTGCATCAGTGAGCAGGTTATTGCTGAGTAAGTGCTACTTCAAAGTACACTAGACGATACTTTCCATTACTTTGCTGATGATGTGATAATTGGCTGGATTGGATTTGTCATGCTTTCTGGGGATAGAACATACCTAGGCAATTTTCCACATTGTTGGGTAGATGCCTATGTTGTAGCTACACTGGAAGAGCTTCGCTAGGTGCACAGCTAGTTCTGGAGCACAAGTCTCCAGTACTATTGCCAGGATGTTGTCAGGGCCCATAGCCTCTGCAGCATCTAGTGCCTTCAGCAATTTCTTGATATCACGTGGACTGAATCAAATTGGTTGCAGATTGGCATCTGTGATACTGGGGACCTCACGAGGAGGCCGAGATTGATATTCTAATTGGCACTTCTGGCTGACTATGGTTGCAAATGTTTCAGCCTTTCCTTTTACACTGATGTGTTGGGGTTCCCCATTGATGATGGGGATATTTGTGGAGACTCCTCCTCCTCTTAGCTGTTTAATTGTACACCACCGTTCGTGACTGGATGCGATAGGACTGCAGAGCTTTGGTCTGATCCATTGGTTGTGGGATAACTTAGTTCTGTCTATCACATGCTGCTTCCTGTTTAGGTATGTGAGTAGTCCTGTGTTGTAGCTTCACCAGATTGACACTTCATTTTTCGGTATGCCTGGTTTTGCTTCTGGCATGCCCTGCTGCACTTTTCAATGAACCAGGGTTGATCCCTCATCTTGATGGGAATGATGGAGTGAGGGACATGCCACCTTGTTGATTCTCTCATCCCCTACTGGAGGCTCAGACTGGCAGATATCTCGTTCAGGACTCGGCTGGCTCGGTCAGTAGTGCTGCTACTGATCCACTCTTGGTAATAGACCTTGAAGTCCCCAACACAGAGCACGTTCTGTGCCCTTGCCACCATCAGTGCTTCCTCCAAGTGGTGCCCAACATGGAGGAGTACTGATTCGTCAGTTGAGGGAGGGCAATAGATGGCCAATAATAAGAGTTAACACAGTGCACAATTACAGTCAGGGGTTGGTAACAAATGTTGGCCTTGCTAGTGATGCTCACATCCCATGAAAGAATAAAAAAAAAACTTCTGTTTCATCCCAGCCGAGAACAATACCTGAGATTGCGCCGTTCTCTTCAACAGGGCCTACGGCCTCATTCCTGGGCAAGGGCTCAAGGTCATCCTTGCTCTAAATTTCCAGGCAACTGGATATTTCTGGTAGGAACACATGACTTGGCGAACATATCCCAGGACACCATCAATTGCTACATAAGAGAGGTAATGGAGATGCTGAATGCAAGGAGAGGTGTGTTTGTTGTTTTCTGTCTAAGGGAGGACCCACTGTCCATGGTTAACTAAAGAGGTTAGGAAAGTATCAAACTTAAGGAAAAAGCATATAACAGTGCAAAGATGAGTGGCAGGTCAGATGATTGGTTAGAATATAAAGAACGGCAGAAAATGACTAAAATGTTAATCAAGACAAATAAATTAGAGTATGAGAGGGAGCTAGCTAGAAATGTAAGAACAGATAGCAAGAGTTTCTACAGGTATTAAAAAAGGAAGAGAGTAAGTAAAGTGAGTGTTGGTCCTCTAGAAAGCGAGAATCAGGAGTTATTAGTAGATAATAAGGAAATGACAGATGAAATGAACACATATTTTACTTCTGTATTCACTATAGAGGATATAAAAAAAACATTCCAATAATAGCTGTAAATCAGGAGGTAGAAGGAAGAGAACAACTTGGTGAAGTTACAATTACTAGGGAAGTGGTACTGAGCAAACTGATGGAGATGCAGGCTGACAAGTTGCTGGGTCCAGATGGACTCCATCTTAAGGTTTTAAAAGAGGTGGTTAATGAGGTAGCAGAGGCGTTGGTTTTAATTTTCCAAAATTCCCTAGATTCTGGAAAGGTTCCATCAGACTGGAAAGTAGCAATTATAAGCTTCTATTCAAGAAGGGAGGGGGGCAGAAAACAGGAAACTATAGGTCAGTTAGCTTGACGTCTGTCGTGGGGAAGGTGTTAGAATCAGTCATTAAAGAGGATATTGCTGGGCACTTAGAAAACCTCGGGTTAATCGGGAAGAGTCAGCATGATTTTGTGAAAGGGAAGTCATGTTTAGCCAATTTATTAGACTTCTTTGAAGGAGTAACGTGCTGTGGATAAAGGGGAGCCTGTAGACATACTGTACTTGGATTTCTAGAAAGCATTTGATAAGGTGCCACATCAAAGGTTATTGCAGAAAATAAAAGTTCATGGTGTAGGGGGTAACATATTAACATGGATAGAAGATTGGCTGACTGGCAAAAAGCGGAGAGTATGCATGAATGGGTATGTGTCTGATTGGGCCGGATGCGATGAGTAGAGTCCTGCAGGGGACTCAACTTTTTACAATTTATATCAATGACTTAGATGGGGGGAGCAAAGACATGGCCGTTAAATTTGGATGATACAAAGATAGGTCAGAAAGAAGACATAAGGAGTTTTCAGATGGAATTAGGTAGGTTGAGTGAGTGGACAAAAATCTGGCAGATGGAGTATAATGTGGGAAAATGTGAAGTTGGCAGGAAGAATAAAAAAGCAGAGAATGACTGCAGAATTCCGAGGTGCAGAGGGATCTAGGTGTTCTAGTGCATGAGTCACAAAAAATTAGTATGCAGATACAGCAGTAATCAAGAAGGCTAATGGAATGTTATCCTTTATTATTAAAGGAATTGAACATAAAAGTGAGGATGTTAAGCTTCAGTTATACAGGGCATTGGTGAGACCACATTTTGAATACTGTGTGCAGTTTTCGTCTCCTTATTTTAGGAAGGATGTAAATACATTAGAGGCGGCTCAGAGGAGGTTTGCTAGATTGATACCTGGAATTAGCAGGTTATCTCATGAGGATAGGTTGGACAGATTGGGCTTGCTTCCACTGGAGTTTAGGATAGTGAGGTGTGACTTGACTGAAGTTTATAAGATCCTGAATGGTCTTGACAAGGTGGACATGGAAAGGATGTTTCTTCTTGTGGGCATGTCCAGAACTAGGAGGCACTGTTTTAAAATTAGGTGTTGCCCTTTTACGACAGAGAAGAGGAGAATGTTTTTCTCTCAGAGGGTTGTGCAACTTTGGAATTCTCTGCCTTAGAAGGTGGTGGAAGCAGGGTCATAGAATATTTTTAAGGCAGAGATAGATAGATTCTTGTTAGGCAAGGGAATTAAAGGTTATCGGGGGTAGATGGGAATGTGGAATTCGAAACAGAAACAAATAAGCCATGATCTTATTGAATGGCAGAGCAGTTTCAAGGGTCGAATGGCCTATTTCTGCTCCTATTTCATATGTTCGTAGAGAATCAGAAAGAGCAAGCTTTAGTAGTATAATAGGATTACTAATGGCACGGGATCAACTGACTGCATGCATGTGGCTCTGTGGGTCTGCATGTCAACCGCAAGAAGCACAGGAACCATAAAGAATTCTACTCCACTAGTGTGCAGTTAATGTGCGACCATGTACAAACCTTCAATTCTGTGCATGTCCACTATCCTGCCAACAGCCACAGCATTCATTCTGAGGCAGACTGCCATCCCTGCCATCTTCAGGCCACAATGAAGAACTGGTGGGTGGCTGCTCAGAGACAAAGGATAGCTCCTCTGCACTTTGCTGATGACCCCCGCTTCACCACACAACCATGATAGGACAATAAGCATACAATGAGAGCCATGCTACCACCAGAACCATTGTGGTGTTGACCATCATTGTTCTCAAGCTATGGTACAGTTGCCTGGACTGTTCCGGTAGAGTCCTACTGTGCACCTGGAGCATGTCTCCAGATTCGTGATGATGGGTTGCATCCTCCACAACACCACTATTATGAGGGTACGGTCATTGCCACCAGTAAACCTTCTCTGAACTGCTTCTAATGCATTTGCACCCTCCCTGAAATAAGGAGACCAATAGCGTACACAGTACTCCAGATGTGGTCTCACTATTGCACTGAATAACTGAAGCATAACCTCCCTACTCTTGCATTCAATTCCCCTCACAATAAATAATAATGTTCTATTTACTTTCTTAATTATGTGCTTTACCTGCATACTAACCTCCTGCGATTCATGCCCTAGGACAACCAGATACTTATGCATATCAGAGCTCTGCAATCTCTCACCATTTAGATAGCATGCTTCTTTTTTATACTTTCTGCCAAAATGGACAATTTCACATTTTCCCACATTACACTCCATTTGCCAGCTCTTTGCCCACTCACTTAACCCATCCATATCCTTTTCTAGCCTCCTTATGTCCTCCTCACAATTTACTTTCCTACCTATCTTTGTGTCATCAGCAAATTTTCAACCATAGCTTCGGTCCCTTCATCCAAATTATTGATATAAATTGTAAAGAGTTGAGGCCCCAGCACTGAGCCCTGTGGCACACCACTCGTTACAACTTGCCAACCAGAAAATAACCTATTTATGCCTACTCTCTTGTCCTTGTTAGCTAGCCAATCTTGTATCTTTGCCAATATATTACCCCCTACAGCATGAGCTTTTATTTTCCACAATAACCTTTGATGTGGCAGCTGATCAAATGCCTTCTGAAAATCTAAGTACAGTACAGCCACTGGTTCTCCTTTATCCACAGCACATGGTACATCTTCAAAGAACTCCATTAATTGGTTAAACATGATTTCCCTTTCACAAAACCATGTTGACTCTGCCTGATTACCTTGAATTTTTCTGACTGCCCTGATACAACATCTTTAAAGTAGCTTTTAACATTTTCCCTGTGACTGATGTTAGGCTAACTGGCCTATAGTTTCCTGCTTTCTGTCTCCCTCCCTTTTTGAATAAAGGAGTTACATTAGCTATTTTCCAATCTAATGGAACCCTCCCCGAATCCAGAGAATTTTGGAAAATTAAAACCAATGCATCAACTATCTCACTAGCCACCTCTTTTAAGAAGCTAGGATGAAACCCATCAGGACCTGGGGACTTGTCAACCCACAGTTCCAACAATTTGCCAAGTGCTACTTGCCTGGTGATTGTAATTTTCTTGAGTTCCTCCCTCCCTTCTAATTCCTGATTTACCGCTATTTCTGGGATGTTACGTGTAACCTTTATAGTGAAGATCAACACAAAATACTGGTTCAATTCATCTGCCATCTCCTTATTTTCCATTATTAATTCCCCAGTCTTACATTCTATAGGATCAACGCTCATTTTGTTAACTCTTTTCTTTTTTAAATATCTGTAGAGACTCTTGTTATCTGTCTTTATGTTTCTAGCTAGCTTTCTCTCATACTCTAATTTTTCTCATCTTATTAATCTCTTAGTAACCCTTTGCTGTTTTTTATAATCTGTCCAATCTTCTGACCTGCCACCCATCTTTGTGCAGTTATATGCTTTCTCTTTATGTTTGATCCTAACTTTAAATTTTTTAGTTAGCCATGGATGATGGGTCCTCCCCTTGGAATTTTTCTTTCTCATTGTAATGTATCTATTCTGTGTATTCTGAAATATCCCTTTAAATGGCCACCACTGCATCTCTGTTGACCTATCCCTTAACCTAAATTGCCAGTTCACTTTCGCTATCTCTGCTTTCATGCCCTCAAAATTGTCCTTATACAAGTAAAGAATATGAGTATTCAACCCACCTTTCTCTCCCTCAAAATGAATGCAAAATTCAATCATTTTATGTAGTGCCTCAGCAATCTGGACTGTTGTGAAAGCCTGCAAACCCCTTCCAGCACTGAGCTTGTTGGAATGTTGTTTGGTGTCTCACTAAGAGATCTGGAGGCTTCTATGGTTGAACATAAACTGTTTTTGTAACCCATAACTATATACATATCCAAGGTATAGCCCTGTAAAGGTGCTGACTCCATGCTGGCTCCTTCCAGACTCTACTACACACAGTCTACCATCATGTGACTCTCTACATCACTATGTGGGAAGTACTGTTCTCCAGTCCCACATTTATCCTTGCTCTGCCCGAACACCCTTATACTACAGAGATTTGCAGCCATGATGGTAGTAGTATGAACTTGCATGAAAGCAGTCTTATAACCTCTGTCTGAGCTTCCACTGCAGTGCTGAGATGCGTGGCTTCTGCCTGTGTTGCATTAGAAGCTCAGATAGAGGTCACCAGATTGTCACGGCTGGGTCTGCAAGTGCTGTCATGGAATTCACCACCATTCCTACAGTGGTAAGAGTGGGCTCCAAACCCTGTGTGATGTCCTGTGCCACATTGGAACTGAACTCCTCCATGCAACTTGACAGTGACAACACATTGAATGGTAGGCCTGTCAATGCATCAGAACATCTTGTTGTGCATGCACATCAGCATTCTCCTGTCTGCCTCCCCATTAAAGATGATACATGAAATGTGATATTCCCCTGTCTTGGTTGCCGAGTGACTCATCGCATCCATCCCAACACTATAATCTTCTCTAAAGTTTGCATAATGTCAGTATCTGTGCTGATGGCTGTGAATATTAGATCAAATGACAGTGCTTCTTCATCAGAGTTCTGGTGCAGCTCTTGTTCTTTCCCTTGAGGCTGCTGAGGCTGGGCAGGCAGCAGCTCTTGGCTGTCTGAAAGCAGAAAATCAGAAGGGGAAGGTTGGGGTGGGAAGCAAGAGATCAAAGGTCAGACCAACAGCATGCCAAGTGGCAGGATGAGGGTGGGAGTTGAGGAAGGACACAAGGCGTGAAAAAACCATCACTTGGATTGTCACAGTGACACTGGATGCAACAGGTTCTGCTGCAGCTGGTCCCATGATGCAGAGCACCATCTCCTCTATAGGGTTCAGGAGGTGCAGGCATGCCTGTTCCCTGAGGGCTCTGCTTTGCAATCTGCAACTGTGCACAGCTTTATCTTGCAAGGGAGGGGGAAGAATGTCAGTGATTGTATTGCACTGTGTTTGGTTGATATGCCTGCAATAGCTGAATAAGAACATGTGAATTACGAATTTACGTGAACATATATGAACAATACGAACATATGAATTGGAGGCATAATGGTATTGTCATTACACTAGTAACCTAGAGACCCAAGGTGATGCCCTGGGGACCTAGGTTCGAATCCCACCGCGGAAGACAGTGGAATTTGAATTCAATAAAAATCTGGAATTAAAAGTCTAATGATGACCATGAAACCATTATTGATTGTTGTAAAAACCCATCTGATGTCCTTTAGGGAAGGAAATCCGCTGTCCTTATTTGATCTGGCCTACAAGTGACTTCAGACCCAGAGCGATGTGGTTGACTCTTAAATGGCCTAGCAAGCCACTCAGTTGTATCAAACCGCTAAAAAATCTAAAAGGAATGAAACTAGATGGAACACCTGACATTGACCTAGGCACCGGAAACAACAACAGCAATCTCAGCCCTGTCAACCATCCAAAATCCTCCGTACCAACATCTGGGGGCTTGTGCCAAAATTGGGAGAGATGTCTCAGAGATGAGTCAAGCAACATAGTCATACATACGGAATCATACCTTTCAATGTGCCAGTCACCACTATCACTATCCCTGGCTATGTCCTGTCTCACTGGCAGGACAGACCCAGCAAAAGTGGCAGCACAGTGGTATACGGTCGGGAGGGAGTTGCCTTGGGATCCTCAAGGTCGACTCCGGTCTCCATAAAGTCTCATGACATCAGGTCAAACATGGGTAAGCAAACCTCCTGCTGATTATCATGTACCGCCACCCCCTTAGCTGATGAATCAGTACTCCTCTATGTTGAACATCACTTAGAGGAAACACTGAGGGTGGTAAGGGCACAGAATGTACTCTAGGTGGGAGACTTCAATGTCCATCACCAAGAATGGCTTGGTAGCATCACCATTGAACGAACTGGGGAGGCATAGTGGTATTGTCACTGAACAAGTATTCCAGAGACCCAGTGTAATGCTCTGGGGACCCGGGTTTGAATCCCACAGCATATGGTGAAATTTGAATTCAATAAAAATCTGAAATTAAGAGTCTGATGATGACTATGAAACCATTGCCGATTGTCATAAAAACCCATCTGGTTCACTAATCTCCTTTAGGGAAGTAAATCTGCTGTCATTACCTGGTCTGACCTACATGTGATTCCAGGCCCACAGCAATGTGGTTGACTCTTAATTGCCCTCTGAACAAGGGCAATTAGGGATGGGCAATAATGCCCACATCTCATGAAAGAATAAAAACAAAACTGGCCGAGTCCTAAAGGATGTAGCTGCTAGATTGGGTTTGCAGTAGGTTGTGAGGGAACCAAGAGGGAAAAACATACATGAACTCATCCTCACCAACCTGCCTGCTGCAGATACATCTGTCCATGACAGTATTGGTAGGAGTGACTGCCACATCGTCCTTGGGCAGACGACCTCCCGTCTTCACATTGAGGATACCCTGCATCGTATTTTGTGGCACTACCACTACGCTGGGGTGGGATAGATTTTGAACAGATCCAGCAACTCAAGACTGGGCAGCCCTGAGGCACTGTGGGACATCAGCAGCAGCAGAATTGTACTCAACCACAATCTGTAACCTCATGGCTTGGCATATCCCCCTCTACATTACTACCAAGCCAGGGGGTCAACCCTGGTTCAATGAAGAGAGCAGGAGGGGATGTCAGGAGCAGCACCAGGCATACCTAAAAATGAGGCGTCAAGCTGGTGAAGCTGCAACACAGTACTACTTGCATGCCAAACAGCATAAGCAGCATGTGATAGACCTAGCTAAGTGATTCCACAACCAATGAATCAGTTCTAAGCTCTGCAGTCTGCCAAATCTAGTTGTGAATGGTGGTGGACAATAAAACAACTCACTGGAGGAGTTGGATCCAGAAATATCTCCATCCTCAATGATGGGAGAGCCCAGCACATCAGTGCAAAAGATAAGGCTGAAGCATTTGCAACAATCTTCAGCCAGAAGTGCTGAGTGGATGATCCATCTTGGCCTCCTCCGGAGGTCCCAGGCATCATAGATGCCAATCTCCAGCAAATTCGAATCAATCCACGTGATATCCAGAAATGGCTGATGGCACTGGATACTGCAAAGGCTATGGGCCCTGACAATATTCTGGCAATAATGCTAAAGACTTGTGCTCCAAAACTTGCCCCACCCCTAGCCAACACTGACATCTACCCAGAAATCTGGAAAATTTCCCAGGTATGTCCTGTACATAAAAAGCAGGACAAATCCAACCCGGTCAATTATCACCCCATCAGTCTACTCTCCACCATCAGTAAAGCGATGGAAGGGGTCACAACAGTACTGTCAAGCGGCACTTGCTTAGCAATAACCTGGTCACTGACGCTCAGTTTGGGTTCTGCCAGGGCCACTCAGCTCCTGACCCCATTACAGCCATGGTTCAAACATGGACAAAAGAGCTGAACTCCAGAGGTGAGGTGAGAGTGACTGCCCTTGACATCAAGGCAGCATTTGACCAAGTATGGCATCAAGGAGCCCTAGCAAAATTGGGGTCAATGGGAATAAGGATAAAACTCTCCGCTGGCTGGAGTCTTACCTAGCAGAAAGGAAGATGATTGTGGTTGTTGGAGGTCAATTATCTCAGTTCCAGGACATCACTGCAGGAGTTCCTCAGGGTAGTGTTCTCGGCCCAACCATCTTCAGCTGTTTTATCAATGACCTTCCTTCCATTAAAAGGTCAGAAGTGAGGATGTTCACTGATGATTGCACAATGATCAGCACCATTTGCGAACTCTCAGATACTGAAGCAGTTCATGTCCAAATGCAGCAACACCTGGACAATATCCAGGCTTAGGCTGACAAGTGGCAAGTAACATTCACACTACACAAGTGTCAGGCAGCAACCATCTCCAACAAGAGAGAATCTGACCATCGCCCCTTGATATTCAATGGCATTACCATCACTGAATTCCCCCACTATCAACATCCTGGGGGTTACCATTGACCAGAAACTGAACTGGGCTAGCCATATAAATACTGTGGCTACAAGAGCAGGTCAGAGGCAAGGAATCCTGTGGCGAGTAACTCACCTCCCCAAAGACTGTCCACCATCTACAAGGTACAAGACAGGATTGTGAAGGAATACTTTTCACTTGCCTGGATAAGTGCAGCTCCAACAACACCTCAAGAAGCTTGACACCATCCCGGACTAAGCAGCCGCTTGATTGGGACCCCATCCACAAACATTCACTCCGTTCACCACCAACGCACAATGGCAGCAATGTGTACCATTTACAAGGTGCACTGTAAGAGTTCACCAAGCCTCCTTAGACAGCAACTTCCATACCCACGACCACTAACATCTAGAAGGACAAGAGCAGCAGACAAATGGGAACACCACCACCTGGAAGTTCCTCTCCAAGCCACTCGCCATCCTGATTTGGAAATATATCACCGTTCATTCACTGTTACTGCGTCAAAATACTGGAATTCTCTCCCTAACAGCACTGTGGGTACACTTACTCCATATGGACTGCAGCGGCTCAGGAAGGCAGATCACCACCCCCTTCTCAAGGGTAATTAGGGATGGACAATAAATTCTGGCCTTGTCAGTGACGCCCACATCCTGTGAATGATTTTTTAAAAAGTAGGCCATTCGGCCCCATGAGCTTGCTCTGCCATTTGATAAGAACATGGTTGATCTGATTGTGGCCTCTACTTTCCTGTCTAGCCCCTATAGCTTTCAACTTCGTTGACAGTCAAGAATCTAACTCAGCCTTAAAAATATTCAATGACCCAGCTTCCACCACTCCCTGCGGAAGTGAATTCCACAAACTAACTACCCCCTGAGAGAAAAAAAAATTCTCCTCATCTCCATCTTAAATGGTGAACCCCTTATTTTTAAACTGTGTGCCATAGTTTTAGTCTCTGCCACAAGGGGAATCATCCTTTCAGCACCACCCTGTCAAGTCCCCTCAGGATCTTATACGTTTCAATAAGGTAATCTTTCATTCTTCTAAACTCGAATGGATATAGGCCCAATATGTCCATCCTTTCCTCATAAGACAACCTCTTCATCCCAGGAGTCAATTGAGTGAACCTTCTCTGCATTGCTTCTAATGCAATTATGTCCTTTCTTAAATAAGGAGAACAAAATGGTACACAGTACTCTAGACATAGTCTCACCAATGCCCTGTACAACTGTAGCAATACTACCCTACTTGTATATTTCATTCCTCTTGCAATAAATGACAACGTTATATTTGCCTTCCTAATCACTTGCTGTACCTGCATACTATATTTTTGTCATTCATGTACCAGGACACCCAGATCCCTCTATATCATAGAGTTCTGCAGTCTCTCTCCATTCAAATAGTATGCTGCTTTTCTATTCTTCCTGCCAAAGTGAACAAGTTTACATTTTCTCACATTATGCTCCATCTGCCAAATTTTTGCCCACTCACTTAACTTGTCTATGTCCCTTTGCAGACTCCTTATGTCCTCTTCACAACTTACTCTCCTACCTATCTTTCCGTCATCAGAAAATTTAGCAACCATACATTGCACTGTAATTACACTGAAACTGATTTAAGAGGCTCACTTAGATATGCGAGAAGCCACATATATATGTCCTTTGCAGACAAAAGGAGCATGTCCATGCATTGAGTCTTTTCCAGCTTTGCTTTTTTAAATATTCTTTCCAATCTTCTGACCCACCACTAATCTTCGTGGAATTATACACTTTTTCTTTCAACTTGACACTATCTTTAGCTTCTTTCATTAGCCACAGATGGTGCATCCTTCCCCTAGAGTCTTTGTTTCTCATTGGAATGTATCTTTGCTGAGTGTCATGAAAGATCTCCTTAAATGTCTGCCACTGCACCTCTACTGACATATTCCTTAACCTAATTTCCCAATTCACTTGGCCAACTCTGTCTTCATACCCTCATAATTGCCCTTATTTAAGTTTAAAACACTAATCTTAGAC
The DNA here is from genome assembly GCF_964194155.1 of Cetorhinus maximus. Taxonomy (NCBI): domain Eukaryota; kingdom Metazoa; phylum Chordata; class Chondrichthyes; order Lamniformes; family Cetorhinidae; genus Cetorhinus; species Cetorhinus maximus. The sequence continues at coordinate 115,486,338 of NC_135885.1, forward strand.
CAGCTCTCCTCTACATGAATGTGAAATTCAATCATGTTATGATCACTGCTACCTGGAGGCACCTTTCACTAACTAATCCTGTCTCATTGCATATTCCCAGAATCTGCTCTCTGGTTGGCTCCAAGAAGCTGTTCCGAAAATACTCTATGAGCTTCCAGGCTATCTTTGCTAACCTGATTCGTCCAATCTATATGTAGATTAAGATCACCCATGATTATTGCCATATCTTACTCACAAGCCCCCAGTGTTTCTTCCTGTAAACCTCATTCTACAGTGTAGTTACCTTTGCTGTTTTTATCTCTACCCAAACTGTTTCTAGATCTTGATCTTTAGAACTAAGGTCATCTCTCAATATTGTACTATTATTATCCTTAATTAACAGAGCTACCCCTCCACCTTTTCTCTACCTGGCCTTCTAAAATGTCATGTGCTCTTGAATATTCAGGTACCAGCATTTGTCATTTTGCTGTCATATCTCTGTAATGGGTATCAGATCATACATATTTATTTCTATTTGAACTGATAGTATTCATAACAAAATGGATGAACTATGTAAATTCAGATACAGAGCTTTTAGTCCCGTCTTTTTACTATTTTTGCAACCTCTAGCCTTATTGCTGGTGTACTCTTAAGTTTGTTTGCTCTGTCCCTTCCTGCCACGCACTGATTATCATTACCTTTATTGACATCTTGCTCTCTTGCCTTGTCCTCTCCCTTTAATTTATCACATCTTCCCTCACTTGATCCTTTGCCCCCACTATTTAGTTTAAAGCTCTCTCTACCACTCTAATGATATAATTCACCATAACACTGGTCCCAGCATAGCTCAAGTGAAGACTGTCTAAATGGTACAGCTCCCACTTTCCCCACTGCTGCACCAGTGCCCCATGAATCAAAACCCATTTCTCCCACACCAATCTCTAAGCCACGCATTCAACTCTATAATCTTATTTACTTTATGTCAATTTGGTCGTGGCTCAGGTAATAATCCAGAGGTTATTATCTTTGAGATTCTGCATTTTAATTTAACCTTAGCTGCTCATTCTTCCTAAGCAGGACCTCTTTGCTGGTCCTCTCTATGTCATTGATACCTACATGGACTAGAACAACTAGATACTCCCCCTCCCACTGCAGATGTCCTGAACTCTGGCACCAGGCAGGCAACTAAGACTCTAGTTCTTGGCTGCAGAGAACCATTTCTATCCCCCTGACTATACTGTCCATTATTACCACTATATTGCTATCAACTCTCCCTGCTTGCATGGTTTCCTGTACCATGGTGCCATGGTCAATTTGCTCATCCACCTACCCCCGCTTTTGTCCATACAAGCTGCAAGAGTCTCGAACCTGTTGGTCATTGGAAACGCTGAGGTTCCTCCACTTATACCTTCTTGATTCCCATACCTGCTTCGCCCGCAGTCACACCTTCCTGTCCCTCACCATGGACCAAATCAGAAAGCCCTAGCCTTAGGGGTGTGGTTTGGAACCAAGTATCCAGCTAACCTGCCCCCTCCCTGATGGTTCAATGTCTGAAGCTCAGTTTCCAGCTCATCAACTCTGAGCCAAAGCTCCTCAAGCTGCAGACATTTACTGCAGATGTGGGTGCTGTGGATCACTCAGGTGTCCACCAGATCCCACATGCTACAAATGCAACACATCACCTGCTCTGTCATTTTTACAGTGTTATAATTAATGTGGGATTGGCATCATTGAAAGATATGTGAGGGTGAGGTGGAACATCTGAATGTTAGGCCTGAGTTTTGACCGCTAAGGTCTGCTACTGTTTGATTGATGGGGTTGTGGTGCATTGAGCAGAGTGAGAGATTGGTGGCGTGGTGGACAGGAGATGCCATGTAAAGATGCATTCACTGATCTTAACCACCCATGTATGGTCTTTGAATTTCTTGTGGCATTATAGCCAAGTCCTCAGGGCCAAACATCAGGAGCTCACATTCCTTGTTACCTGCTCCCATTCGTTTTGGACGGTGTTCCTTGGGGGTTTCTTTCTCCCCCTCCCCACAGATTCACGGCTTCTCTCCTGTCGACCTCCATCACATCCGTGAACCCAGAGTCTTCCATTTTTTCAGCTTCTGCTTGAAGGCAATTAAACTACAGGCAGTCAACAGCACCTTCATTCCAATGAGTGCAGTTCCCCTTTAAGAGGGTCACACTGACTTTGGGAGATGCAGGCTGTATGGAACACTTAACAAAAACAGAATTACCTGGAAAAACTCAGCAGGTCTGGCAACATCGGCGGAGAAGAAATCAGTTAACGTTTCGAGCCTTCATGGCCCTTCGGCAGAACTGAAGCATAGTTAGAAGAAGGGAGAAATATAAATTGGTTTAAGGTGGGTGGGTGGGGGGGGGGGGGTGGGGAGGGGGAGAGACACATTGAGGGTGTGGTGATTGTGGAGATGAGCAGATAATCAAAAGATGTCACAGACAAAAGGGTCAAAGAGGTGTCGAAGGTGGTGACATTTGTCTGAGAAAAGTGCTAATTAAGAATGGAAGACAGGATATTCAAAGTACAGCTCTAGTGGGGGTGGGGTGGAAAGACTAACAAGGTTTTAGTTTAGACTTAAAAATAATGGAAATAGGTGGGGAAAGAAGAATCTATATAAATTATTGAAAAAAAAGGGGGGGGTGGGAAAGAAACGGGGTGGGGATGGGGGGAGGGGGAGTTTAAGATCTAAAGTTGTTGAATTCAACATTCAGCCCAGAAGGCTGTAAAGTGCCTAGTCGGAAGATGAGGTGCTGTTCCTCCAGTTTGCGTTGGGCTTCACTGGAACAATGCAGCAAGCCAAGGACAGACATGTAGGCAAGAGAACAGGGTGGAGTGTTAAAATGGCAAGCGACAGGGAGGTTTGGGTCTTTCTTGCGGACAGACCGCAGGTGTTCCGCAAAACGGTCGCCCAGTTTGCGTTTGGTCTCTCCAATGTAGAGGAGACCGCATTGGGAGCAACGAATGCAGTAGACTAAGTTAGGGGAAATGCAAGTGAAATGCTGCTTCACTTGAAAGGAGTGTTTGGGCCCTTGGACGGTGAGGAGAGAGGAAGTGAAGGGGCAGGTGTTGCATCTTCTGCGTGGGCATGGGGAGGTGCCATAAGTGGGGGTTGAGGAGTAGGGGGTGATGGAGGAGTGGACCAGGGTGTCCCGGAGGGAACGATCCCTACGGAATGCCGTCAGGGGGGGTGAAGGGAAGATGTGTTTGGTGGTGGCATCATGCTGGAGTTGGCGGAAATGGCGGAGGATGATCCTTTGAATGCGGAGGCTGGTGGGGTGATAAGTGAGGACAAGGGGGACCCTATCATGTTTCTGGGAAGGAGGAGAAGGCGTGAGGGAGGATGCGCGGGATATGGGCTGGACACGGTTGAGGGCCCCCTCCCTTCTCTCTCCCCTTGTCCAGTCCCTTCCCACCTACATCCGTGATTCCTCTGACACCTTACGTCACATCAACAATTTCCAGTTCCCTGGCCCCAACCGCTTCCTCTTCACCATGGATGTCCAATCCCTCTACACCTCCATCCCCCACCAGGAAGGTCTGAGGGCCCTTAGCTTCTTCCTTGAACAGAGGCCCCAACAATCCCCATCCACCACTACTCTCCTCCGTCTGGCTGAACTTGTTCTCACACTGAACAATTTCTCCTTTAACTCCTCTCACTTCCTCCAAATAAAAGGTGTGGCTATGGGTACCCGCATGGGTCCCAGCTATGCCTGTCTCTTTATGGGGTATGTGGAACATTCCTTGTTCCAGTCCTACTCCGGCCCCCTCCCACAACTCTTTCTCCGGTACATCGATGATTACTTCGGTGCTGCTTCACGCTCTCGTCGGGACCTGGAAAAATTTATTAATTTTGCTTCCAATCTCCACCCCTCCATCATCTTCACATGGTCCATCTCTGACAACTCTCTTCCCTTCCTTGACCTCTCTGTCTCAATTTCTGATGATAGACTGTCCACCAATATCCATTACAAGCCTACCGACTCCCACAGCTACCTCGACTACAGCTCCTCACACCCCGCTTCTTGTAAAGACTCCATCCCATTCTCTCAGTTCCTTCGCCTCCGTCGCATCTGTTCTGATGACGCTACCTTCAAAAACAGCTCCTCTGACATGTCCTCCTTCTTCCTTAACCGAGGTTTTCCATCCACGGTCGTTGACAGGGCCCTCAACCGTGTCCGGCCCATATCCTGTGCATCCTCCCTCACGCCTTCTCCTCCTTCCCAGAAACATGATAGGGTCCCCCTTGTCCTCACTTATCACCCCACCAGCCTCCGCATTCAAAGGATCATCCTCCGCCATTTCCGCCAACTCCAGCATGATGCCACCACCAAACACATTTTCCCTTCACCCCCCCTGACGGCATTCCGTAGGGATCGTTCCCTCCGGGACACCCTGGTCCACTCCTCCATCACCCCCTACTCCTCAACCCCCACTTATGGCACCTCCCCATGCCCACGCAGAAGATGCAACACCTGCCCCTTCACTTCCTCTCTCCTCACCGTCCAAGGGACCAAACACTCCTTTCAAGTGAAGCAGCATTTCACTTGCATTTCCCCTAACTTAGTCTACTGCATTCGTTGCTCCCAATGCGGTCTCCTCTACATTGGAGAGACCAAACGCAAACTGGGCGACCGTTTTGCGGAACACCTGCGGTCTATCCGCAAGAAAGACCCAAACCTCCCTGTCGCTTGCCATTTTAACACTCCACCCTGTTCTCTTGCCCACATGTCTGTCCTTGGCTTGCTGCATTGTTCCAGTGAAGCCCAACGCAAACTGGAGGAACAGCACCTCATCTTCCGACTAGGCACTTTACAGCCTTCTGGGCTGAATATTGAATTCAACAACTTTAGATCTTAAACTCCCCCTCCCCCCATCCCCACCCCGTTTCTTTCCCCCCCCCTCCTTTTTTTTCAATAATTTATATAGATTCTTCTTCCCCCACCTATTTCCATTATTTTTAAGTCTAAACTAAAACCTTGTTAGTCTTTCCACCCCACCCCCACTAGAGCTGTACTTTGAATATCCTGTCTTCCATTCTTAATTAGCACTTTTCTCAGACAAATGTCACCACCTTCGACACCTCTTTGACCCTTTTGTCTGTGACATCTTTTGATTATCTGCTCATCTCCACAATCACCACACCCTCAATGTGTCTCTCCCTCCCCCCCCCGCCCCCATCCACCTTAAACCAATTTATATTTCTCCCTTCTTCTAACTATGCTTCAGTTCTGCCGAAGGGCCATGAAGGCTCGAAACGTTAACTGATTTCTTCTCTGCCGATGCTGCCAGACCTGCTGAGTTTTTCCAGGTAATTCTGTTTTTGTTTTGGATTTCCAGCATCCGCAGTAGCTTTTAGCTTTTTGTTTTTATATCTGTATGGAACACTTACCTGCCACACATGTTCTTAGGCTTCCTATTGCATGTTCAGCCAGCCAGCCAGCAGCACAGGTCACGCTTGCCTGAATGCTACAAACATGCAGGTGAGGAGGCAGCACGAAATTTGTATGTTACCTGCCTCAATGGGACCAGGTGCAGGCATATTGTAAATCCTGAGTTCTGTGCCCAAAAGCATAAGGGAACCTATTTTTTATCCTTTATGCTTGATTGATTGTTTGTCTCTCCTTTTTTCCTGCCTTTCACCCTTACACAGTGGAGGTGAAATTGGTCTACCCTTACAGCGCAAAATGGGCTCATAGCAAATTAGCAGCTAATTTTTCACCATGCCCAAAATTCTTCTCACTGGATTCCACAAAACAATATTCCAAATTCTTTTTGAAGACTCATTTCTTGGTCTCATTGTCGCTTTTACTTGTTTGAAATTAAAAATCTTGGCAATATTTTCCAAGACAATAGAAAATAAAAATTGCAGTGTGTAACAGGCTCTCAGTTCATGACAAGATTATTTTGCACGGCTGATGTAGACCAATTGCACTTTCAATATCTATTTCTCCCAATCTCTCACTTCCTGATGTCCAATAAGCAAAAAGAATGCTGGATGCAATCTTTACATACAAGCCACTGGATCTCCTGGGGAGTTGCTGTTTTATAATAACAGTAATATTATATGGTGAAATTTTAATTGTAGTCAGCAGTATGTTATAAACTGCCAGTGTTCTGCTTCCCTTAATCTGTCCACTTTTGAAAGGAGTTATAAGATGGTTACTATAACAGCTGCTCACATATCCAGCAGGCGCTCTGCTAACCGATAATTTAATCCCAACTACTTTTGAATAGTGTTGATGAACTGAATGTTTGTCAACTATGCAACCAGCTGTTAAAGTAGTCGGCCTTCAATGTTAGGTTACTTGTGAGACGCAAAACACAAACATTTTAAAGCATGTTGCTGACATAAATTTGGCTTCTCTGTGGCTTTCTCCCTGTCTTTTACTTTGTATAAGTCCCTCCTAAATTCTTCTCCACTGATGTGTCTCTCACAAAATTCTGTCCATTTCATTGTACATATGCAGGTCTTTTGACATGAAATTCGGGTGCGTAGTGCTCTTTTTGGTATTATAAATAGCTATAGGGGACCAAAATGATGTCCACAGTGAGTGTGGCATATTTCTGGTGCAAGATGCACTGGATGCCATTTTAGTGAGGGTAGTGAGCATCTGCTGGAGATGTAATGCCGATATGACACCAAGGCTGCTAGTTTGGAGCTCAATGCTCCAGCTAATTACGCATGGCTAAACCAGGTTCAACAGCAGGAAGGATCTCCACCAGTCCTATTTAAAGGGATCATCAACTACTTTCACGTTAATTGGTGAATGATTTCTGCTGGCTGTTCTTACAACTGCACAAGTCTTTGCAGCTCTCTAGCATTCATTAAAGTTGCTAAATTCTACAGGGAATAATGTAGGTGCTCAAGGATTTGGTTGTGATTTCAAGACTTATGCACAAATCAGTTACTCCCAGGCCTGGGTACAATAATAGACATTCCCCTTGGAAAACTACATATCTTGGAGTATAAGCAGAGGACATTCAGAGCAGGGCAAGTTGCTAGAAACTGGAGGAGGAGGAAGGGGAGAAGGGCGTTCAGCAGGAGGCCATATCCGCCCAGGGTGTACAGGAAGAGGTTCTGCTACCTGAACCTCAGCAAGGAACAGCTGTGCATCATTAAGGATATCCTCACTGAAATCTGCCACCTGCTACAACCACAACTGCATCCTCAAGACAGGGTGAGGGCTGCATTGCAAATGGCTGTGAAGGTGATCATGGCTATGAACTTTTACTTTTCTGGCTCCTTCCAGGTTGGAGCTGGAGATATTTGCAACATTTTGCAGTTTGCTATCCACTGTTCTGAGTTGGAGGTAACTGATGCTATCTACACTAAGTCCTCACTTAAGAGTTGTGGCTGAATTCCTGAAAATTGTGACTTAAGTGAAACAACATTAACTGAACCATGGGTTCCCATAGGAATCAATTTTAAAACCAGACTTAGGTTGCTTTTGACATTTCTCACCCAAAAAACCAATGTATGGGTTGAAATACTGTGCTGTCCACATGCAGTACTGTGCATTCCTAGCTGAAATAGCTTGTGAAATACATCACTAAATATAAAAAAATATACTCTATAGTTAGGTACTTTAGGACCTTTTTCAGAAGAAAAAAAGCATTAAAGCATTATGGGCCCTGACTTCCAACTAGTGTCGGAAAGAGATGGCCCGCAGGAATTAGAAGAAATAAATACATATTTACCTGTCCTTGAAAATTATGCTGACATTTCCGATTGCCTGAGCTGCTTGGGGCCTGAATCAAAAGACTTCTCGCAAACCCCAGCGAAGTGCAGCTCTGGAGGATTCCACGAGGCTATGCCCTTTTTTCATGGTGCAGGGGGTCAGAGGTCGGGGGTAGGTGGTCAGAAGTCATGGGGTTTGGGTCGGGGGGGGGGTTGGAGGTTGGAGGGGTGTGGGCGATTGGGGAACCGGAGGTTGGCAGGGTTTTGGAGGTCGGCAGGGATCAGGTCGGGCCTGCAGGGGCAATCAGAGGTCAGGGGATTGTGGGCCTCCAGGAGAGGAATCCTTAAGGGGGGGTGATCAGGGGTGTGGGAGAGTCCCATGGCGGGGATCGGGGGTGTTGGGGAATTCCTGTGGGGGGTGGGGTCAGGGAGCGTTTACAGTAACTGTCCAGCTGTTAGAAGAGGTTTTAATTCTTCAAACTTTTTCCGGGTAACTAATGGTGTAACCCTAGCAGAACCATCCAAAGTTTGCGATTTAAATTATATTTTCGGATGGTTCCCAGCACAGGGCAATTGTCCAGAGGAAGTTTGCACTTCTGGGCAATTGCCGTGCAAACCCTTATCTGGGAATTTCTGAGAGGAATTCCGCAGCGCATCTTTGGGGTACTCCCCAAATCCGACACTGGGCAGCTCAGAAGTTATGGCCCTATAAGTTGAAATGTTGTACATTCATAAATGCCTCCATTCATAAATGAAGTAGCCTTTAAAATAAAGTAACTTTAAAGATATAAAAATACAACATATAGTAAATGTAAAGAAATTTTTTAAAAATTACACTCACCTAATTTTAGAATAATCAGACTTCAGACTTCATCTAGTGGCAGATGTTGGTCAGTGCAGGTAGCATCTTAAGTTCCAGGACTTCAGCTGGGGGGGATGGGAAGCAGCAGATAAAGAAGTTGCCATTGGTGGCAACGGACACTGGGGGCTTTAAAAGTAAGAATGGAGGGTGGCAACAGGAGTCAGGGGGAAAAGGAACTCTAGTACTGAGGGCAGGAGAGGAAGCATTGGGACAAAGGTCATGAGCACACGCAGGCCACAGAGCAAGAAGTCTGTGCAAACTACATTAGTTTGAAACTCAGAACGTTACTTGACACTACTTTATTTAACAACATTAAAGTGAACCAACGTTAGGTGAGTCTACTAACAGAGCTGACCACATGGCCAATGACTGGTGCAGAACCCATGCACACATGGGTAGCATACATACAATGAAAGCAATGCTGCCACATGAAAGGTGATAAAACAGACCATTAGCATGCTGAAACAATGGGTTGAATTTTGCACAATGCAACCCTGGAAGAAAAGTCAGAAAAAAGGATGCTCTGTAGTGATAATGCACTTCGGGTGGCCTTAACAAGGGTGGTGCTATTGTTATCTGGCATAGTGACCTCTACCTCGCAGATGCTGAACGCCAACTCTCAGGCACTTCTTCCTATCTTCTTTCTATCTTGACTTTATTTTTTCTTCCCTGGTACAGTCTCTTCCCACCTACATTCATGATTCATCTGATGCCCTATGTCAATTCAATATCCAGTTTCCTGGCTCTAACCGCCTCCTCTTCACTATGAATGTACAAACCCTCTATACCTCTGTCCTCCACCAGGACTGTCTGAGGGCTCTCTTCCTTGAATTGAGCTCTGAACAGTTCCAATCCATTACACATTCCTCCACCTGGCAGAACTTGTTCCCTCATTGAACAATTTCTTCTTTAACTTGTCCCACTTCCTCCAAATAAAAGATGTGGCTATGAGCAACTACATGGGCCCTAGTTATGCAAGTCTTTTTGTGGGGTATGTGAAACATTCTTTGTTCTAGTCCTACTCAGGCCTCCTCGCTCAACTCTTTTACCAGTACATCGATGACTGTATTGGTGCTGCTTCTTGCGCTCACCTGGAACTGGAAAAATTCAACAATCTTGCTTCCAATTTCCACCTTTCTTTCATTTTCACATGGCCCATTTCCTACACTTCTCTTCCCTTCCTTGGTTTCTCTGTCTCTATTTATGGGGATGGACTGTCTACTAATATTCATTACAAGTCCACCAACTCCCACAGCTGCCTCGACTACACTTCTTCACGCCCTGCGTCCTAAGGACTTGATTCCATTCTCTCATCTTCTCCGTCTCTGTCACATCTGTTCCAATGATGCTACCTTCCACCAAGGCACTTCTGACATCTCTTCCTTTCTCCTGAACCGAGGATTCCCCCACACTGTGGTTGACAGAGTCCTCAACCATGTCCGACCCATTTCCTGCACTTCTGCCCTCACCTTTTCCCTCCCAGAACCACAAAAGGGTTCCCCTTGTCATTACTTTCCACTCACCAGCCTCCGTATTCACAGGATCATCCTCCGCCATTTCCACCAACTCCAGCATGATGTCATTGCCAAACATCCCTTCCTCTCCCCTCTCCTGTCAGCATTCTGAAGGGACTGTTCCCTGCATGACACCCTGGTCCACTCATCTATCACCCCAACATCTTATCCCCTTCCCATAGCACCTTCCCATGCAATCGCAGGAGGTGCAACACCTGCCTTTTTACCTCCTCCCTCCTCACGAACCAAGGCCCTAAATATTCCTTCCAGGTGCAATTTACTTGTATTTTTTTTCAATTTAGTCTACTGTATTCGCTGCTCACAATGTGGTCTCCACTACATTGGGGAGACCAAATACAGACTGGGTGATTGTTTTGAGAAACATCACTGCTCAGTCCACAAGCATGACTCCAACCTTCCAGTCGCTTGACATTTCAATTCACCATCTTGCTCTTATGCTTACACCTGTCCTCAACCTGCTATAATGTTCTAGTGAAGCCCAATGCAAGCTGGAGGAACAGCACCTCATCTTCCAATTAGGTACTTTACAGCCTTCTGGACTTAACATTGAGTTCAACAACTTCAGACCATGAACTCTGTCCTCCAATTTTATTTTTTTCCCCTAAGTGCCAGTTCATATCCTGTTTTCATGTTTTTGTTTTCAGAGCTGACTTTATTATGTTATTAATATCTACTCTGGACCAATGCTTTGTTTCTTTTTTACTACCATTACCATTCCCTCTGTCTTTTGTTCCAAGCTATCTTTGGTATTGAATCTCCACCACCCTCTAACCTATCCCTGACGTTCCCTTTTGTTCCACCTGACCCTCCCTCCCCTATTTTTTCAACAGCATAAAACCCATTACATTTCTCTCTCTCAAGTACCGATGAAGAGTCATATTGGATTCTGCAGATGCTGCCAGACCTGCTGAGTTTTTCTAGCACTTTCTGTTTTTATTTCAGAACTCCAGCATCTGCAGTATTTTGCTCTGATTAACAAGCTGAGGATCGGACATCCGCCCCTCAGTTAGAAAGTCCCACCCTCGAGATCTGCTGGCTAATCTGTTTGCAGTCTCTTGCAGTCCCAGCAGGCCAGGAGAGTAATGGGTGCGGCTGGAATTTCAAGGAGGCACACTAAAAAGTGTCATGGACACAGGACAGGTGAGTCTGGGGTTTCTTGGATGGGGAGGGATCAGGCACTCTAGGAATTGGTTGATGTGGGTGGGGGTGTGCATTTTGGAGGCCAGGTTGGGAAGCACAAAAGGAGGGGGTTACAATCTTAAGCAGGGCGCTCCTGATGCACCCAAGGGGGTACCCCCCCTTACATCCCACCCTTTCACCAACTTTGGTGAAAAAACAGCCTCCCACTCTTGTCAACCTTCCACTGGCACAGCGTAATATTGGCAGTGGCGGCAGATTGAAGCCCTTAAAAGACTCTTACATGGGCAGTTAAGGGCCTTAATAGACCTAAGGGTAGGTGGCCTAGTGGATGCCTTAGCTGTCCTTAGCTGTCACCTAGTCTTGACCTTCTATCTCATTCCGCCTGTTCCACACCTGCTTAAACAGTATAAAATCCATCATATTTCTACCCTTTAGCTCTGAAGAAGAGTCATACGGGCTCGAAATGTTAACTCTGTTTCTCTTTCCACAGATGCTGCCAGTCCTGCTGAGATTTTCCAGCATTTTCTGTTTTTATGTCTGTCATAGGGAAATAACTAAAATCCATTATTAAGATTATAGCAGGATACTTAGAAAATCATTAGGGGATCATGCAGATTTAACATGGTTTTGTGAAAGGCAAATTGTGTTTAACTAATTTATTTTGAGAGTTTTGAGGAAGTAACAAGCAAGGTGGATAAAGGGGAACCTGTAGATGTGCTGATCTTGACTTTCCAGAAGGCATTTGATAAGGTGCCAAATCAAAGGCTACTACATAAAATAAGAGCACATGGTGTTGGGGGTAACATATTAGGATGGATTGCTTAGATAACAGCAAGCAGAGAGTAAGAATAAATGGGTCTTTTTTGGGTTTGCAAGCTGTAACTTGTGGAGTGTCACAAGGGTCAATACTGGGTCCTCAACTATTTACAATCTATATCAATGACTTAGATGAAAGGACTTAATGTATGTTAGCTAAATTTGCTGATAATACCAAGATAGGTAGGAAAGTAAGTTGTCAAGAGGGGGTAAAGAGTCTGTAAAGGGATATAGATAGATTAAGTGAGAGGGCAAAAAATTGCAGATGGAGTATAATGTGGGAAAATGTGAACCTCTTGCCCACTTTGGCAGGAAGAATAGAAAAGCAGTATACTATTTAAATGGAGAGGTTGCTGAACTCTAGTTCAGAGGGATCTGGGTGTCCTGGTACATGAATCACAGGAAGTTAGTATGCAGGTACAAAAAGTGTTAGGAAGGCAAATGAAATGTTGGTGTTTATTGCAAGGGGAATGGAATATAAAAGTAAGAAAGCTTTATTGCAGCTGTAAAGGTCCATTTGTGAGACCACATCCAGAGTACAATGTACTGTTTTGGTCTCCTAATTTGAACAAGGATACCCGCATGGGCCCCAGCTATGCCTGTCTCTTTATGGGGTATGTGGAACATTCCTTGTTCCAGTCCTACTCCGGCCCCCTCCCACAACTCTTTCTCCGGTACATCGATGATTACTTCGGTGCTGCTTCATGCTCTCGTCGGGACCTGGAAAAATTTATTAATTTTGCTTCTAATCTCCACCCCTCCATCATTTTCACATGGTCCATCTCTGACACTTCTCTTCCCTTCCTTGACCTCTCTGTCTCAATTTCTGATGATAGACTGTCCACCAATATCCATTACAAGCCTACCGACTCCCACAGCTACCTCGACTACAGCTCCTCACACCCCGCTTCCTGTAAAGACTCCATCCCATTCTCTCAGTTCCTTCGCCTCCGTCGCATCTGTTCTGATGACGCTACCTTCAAAAACAGCTCCTCTGACATGTCCTCCTTCTTCCTTAACCGAGGTTTTCCATCCACGGTCGTTGACAGGGCCCTCAACCGTGTCCGGCCCATATCCCGCGCATCCTCCCTCACGCCTTCTCCTCCTTCCCAGAAACATGATAGGGTCCCCCTTGTCCTCACTTATCACCCCACCAGCCTCCGCATTCAAAGGATCATCCTCCGCCATTTCCGCCAACTCCAGCATGATGCCACCACCAAACACATTTTCCCTTCACCCCCCCGACGGCATTCCGTAGGGATCATTCCCTCCGGGACACCCTGGTCCACTCCACCATCACCCCCTACTCCTCAACCCCCACTAATGGCACCTCCCCATGCCCACGCAGAAGATGCAACACCTGCCCCTTCACTTCCTCTCTCCTCACCATCCAAGGGCCCAAACACTCCTTTCAAGTGAAGCAGCATTTCACTTGCATTTCCCCTAACTTAGTCTACTGCATTCGTTGCTCCCAATGCGGTCTCCTCTACATTGGAGAGACCAAACGCAAACTGGGCGACCGTTTTGCGGAACACCTGCGGTCTGTCCGCAAGAAAGACCCAAACCTCCCTGTCGCTTGCCATTTTAACACTCCACCCTGTTCTCTTGCCCACATGTCTGTCCTTGGCTTGCTGCATTGTTCCAGTGAAGCCCAACGCAAACTGGAGGAATAGCACCTCATCTTCCGACTAGGCACTTTACAGCCTTCTGGGCTGAATATTGAATTCAACAACTTTAGATCCTAAACTCCCCCTCCCACCATCCCCACCCCGTTTCTCCCCCCTCCCCCTCCCCCCTTTTTTTCAACAATTTATATAGATTCTTCTTTCTCCACCTATTTCCATTATTTTTAAATCTAAAACTAAAACCTTGTTAGTCTGTCCACCCCACCCCCACTAGAGCTGTACTTTGAGTATCCTGTCTTCCATTCTTAATTAGCACTTTTCTTAGACAAATATCACCACCTTCAACACCTCTTTGATCCTTTTGTCTGTGACATCTTTTGATTATCTGCTCCTATCACTGCTTATCTCCACAATCACCACACCCTCAACTTCTCTCTTCCCCCCCCGCGCCCCCCCCAACCTTAAATCAGTTTATATTTCTCCCTTCTCCTAACTATGCTTCAGTTCTGCCGAAGGGCCATGAAGGCTCAAAACGTTAACTGATTTCTTCTCCGCCGATGCTGCCAGACCTGCTGAGTTTTTCCAGGTAATTCTGTTTTTGTTAAGGATATAATTGTGTTAGAAGCAATTCAGAGAAGGTTCACTCAACTCATTCCTAAAATGAAGGGCTTATCAGAGAAAGATTCAACAGCTTGGGCTTGTACCTGTTGGAGTTTAGAAGACTGAAAGGTGATCTTATTGAAAAACATAAGATCCTGAGGGGACTTGATAGGGTGAATACCGGGAGGATGATTCCTCTCGTGACAGAGACTAGAACTAGGAAGCACAGTTTAAGAATTAAGAGATCTCCCTTTTCAGATGGATATAAAGAATTTTTTTCTTTCAGAGGGCTGTTAGTATGCGGAATTCTCATTCCTAGAAAACAGTAGAGGCTGGGTCATTGAACTTATTCAAGTCTGAATTAGATAGGTTTTTGATAGATAAGGGAGTCAAGGATTATGGGGGTAGACAAGAAAGTGGAATTGAGACCACAAACAGATCAGCTATGATCTTAGCGAATGACAGACAGGCTTGAAGGGCTAAATGGCCTACTCCTGCCCCTAAGGGGAGTGGTAACGTCAATGGACTAGTACTTTAAGGGCCCTGGTTAATTTGCTGGAGACATGGGTTCAGATCACACCACAGCAGATGATAGAATCTAAATTCAATTAATAAATCTGGAATTGAAAACTAGCCTCAGTTATGGTGACCATGAAACTATCATTGACTGCTGTAAAACCCAGCTGGTTTACTAATGCCTTTAAGGGAAGGAAATCTGCAGTCCTTACCTGGTCTGGCCTACATGTGACTCCAGAGCTACAGCAATGTGGTTGACTCTTAACTACCCTCTGAAATGGCCTAACAAGCCACACAGTTAAATGCTGGCCTTGCCAGCGATGCCCAAGAATAAAAAACTGTTCCTATGTGCCTGCACCACCAACCCCCCCCAACCCCACCAACCACACTGAAAAATATGCCCACTGTGAGGTGGAGTGGGGTGGGGCGGGGTGCAGGGAAGGAAACACTGTAAAATTGCATTCAGTGTTTCCACTGCCTGATGGTTCTGGAGAAGCCCTGCACCACACATCAGAGCTTTCAAAATTCACAGCGGTCTGGTGTCTGCTGCACAACCTCGCCATCATAAGGGAACAGCCCTTGCCACCAGCTACATGGTGAGCAGCTGTGATACAAGAGGAGGAGCAGGAAGAAAAAGAGGAAGTGGAAGAAGAATGCAGGAGACAACTTAGACAGCTCTTCTTGTCGGGCACTCCCTGAACAACTCATCTTACTAGGTGTTAGACTTCACCTCGTTGGCACATCTGTGTAATTAATAAGGCTTAAATGATCAAATTATACTAACGTAAGCTTAGTGATGAAAAGTCTTAATTTGTATGTATTATTGGGATACTTTGTGAATTTTGGTATAGGTTTTTAAGAAATCTTTAAGTTGGCATCTCTTTAAGTGCCAAACACTGTGATGTAGATTTAAGAAAAAAAACTGAAGTTATGGTC